>NC_057809.1:310941471-310943378 GCF_018294505.1 Triticum aestivum
TCCGTCTCAGGACGATCTGGGCCCGAGGAGCCCGCACAACGCCGCCCCTCTCCCCGAGTTCCAGATCGGGAGAGGAGCTCCCGGTCCGAGCTTGCCGCTTGCCTCCTCTCCGCGCCTCCTTGTCGGAGCTGGCGTCGTCGCCGGCGACGAGCACCTCCGCCCCGGTCCGTACCCCGTCGCCTTCTCCTCTCCTCCCCTGTCCATCTCTGTTTCCCTTTCCTGTGCCCTCTCTCTCATGGTCTCTCTCTCCCCGCAGGAACCCCGGCATGGCGCCGCCCCTAACTCGACTGGCTCCACCTCTGTCGGTCGGATCTGTCTATTCCCGACGTCTCTGACCTCGGATCTGTTCGTCCCCGCCGCCGTCCTGCCGCCCCATCACCGTTAGCCGCCGGTGCCTCCATGGCCTCGTCCCGCGCGGGAACAAGGAGACGAGCACACGAGCAGGGCGCGTTAACCGGCCCAGCGCTCGGCCTCCCGGCCCAGCAACGCAATCACCGGCCCGCCAGCAGCCATCTCCACCCACCGAGCCAAAGTCCATGGTGAGGCCCCAGCGGCGCCTCCGTTTTTTTTCTGTAGGCCCAACTTGCTTCAGATTCGGCCGATAGGTTTTTTCCTGGTCTGGACGATTTTGTCTATTAACCTCGAGTCAGCAGTTTTGTAGAAAAGTCCCTCTACATCATGCATATAATAACTTCACAACCGTGTATCATATGTTAAAACGTTAAATATGTAAAATGACTAGAATTTTATCTAGTTTCATAATATCCAACTTTCATGCATGTTAAAATGTTTAAAATGATGTTAGATTAAATTTGCTTAAATAATTTTTTAAAATGATTTAATTCATAACTAAATAACTGTTGCTCCATTTTAAATAAAATTTATATGTAATCGGGGTAGAAAAATGCCTAGTTTAACATGGTGCACTCATCTTGCATGTTTAACAACTCTAAAATATGGTTAGGGCAGAACAATACCAAATCCATAAATTGCATATGAGGATTTTCCAGAATTGTTGTTTGTTACTTCCGGCCTCATTTAAACTTGCGTAGATAGGTAGTTTTCATATGCTTCACCCCTTCCCATGTTTAATAACATTTAATTTTGTTGAGTACATAAATGAGAGGGAACTAAATAATCAATGTGGTGTTTCATCAATATGCAACTCATTGCATATTGAGCTCCACTTAATTTGTAGTATTTCTTGTGCACTTCGCCATGCCATGCCTCATTAAACCAGACATGCATCATACTTGATTGTGCATCATGCTATGTTTATGCTTGTTGGTTTACTATGTCACTTGCTTCTTTCTGGGTTACTTCTCTCGTTAGCTTCGGTTTCGTTCCGGAGTTGTGACGATCCGTTCGACTACGTCCGTTTGTCTTTTTCATGGACTCGTTCTTCTTCCTTGAGGGATCTCAGGCAAGATGATCATACCCTCGAATCACTTCTATCTTTGGTTGCTAGTTTTTCATTCTATCGCCATGTCGTGCTACCTACCACTTGTTATATCATGCCTCCCATATTGCCATTTCAAGCCTCTGACCCACTTTCCCTAGCAAACCATTGTTTGGCTAAGTTACTGCTTTGCTCAGCCCCTCTTATAGCGTTGTTGGTTGCAGGTGAAGCTGAAGTTTGTTCCTTGTTGGAACATGGATATGTTGGGATATCACAATATATCTTATTTAATTAATGCATCTATATACTTGGTAAAGGGTGGAAGGCTTGGCCTTATGCCTGGTGTTTTGTTCCACTCTTGCTGCCCTAGTTTCCGTCATACCGGTGTTATGTTCCTTGATTTTGCGTTCCTTACACGGTTGGGTGTTATGGGAACCCCTTGACAGTTCGCTTTGAATTAAACTCCTCCAACAAGGCCCAACCTTGGTTTTACATTTGCCTAACAACT
>NC_057809.1:310943676-310949452 GCF_018294505.1 Triticum aestivum
CCGAACTGGGCGATGTCCGGCGCCTCTGGGCAACCAGGGTCTATGCCAACCCGACGTCTTGCCCATCCGGTGTGCCCTGAGAACGAGATATGTGTAGCTCCTATCGGGATTTGTCGGCACATTCGGGCGGCTTTGCTGGTCTTGTTTTACCATTGTCGAAATGTCTTGTAACCGGGATTCCGAGGCTGATTGAGTCTTCCCGGGAGAAGGAATATCCTTCATTGACCGTGAGAGCTTGTGATGGGCAAAGTTGGGACACCCCTGCAGGGTTTGAACTTTCGAAAGTCAGGCCCGCGGTTATGTGTTAAATGGGAATTTGTTAATATCCGGTTGTAGAGAACTTGACACTTGACTTAATTAAAATGAATCAACTGCGAGTGTAGCCGTGATGGTCTCTTTCCGGCGGAGTCAGGGAAGTGAACACGGTTCTTGTGTTATGCTTGAACGTAATAGTTTTAGGATCACTTCTTCATCACTTCTAGTTCGCGACCGCTGTGTTGCTTCTATTCTCGCTCTTGTTTGCGTATGTTAGCCACCATATATGCTTAGTGCTTGCTGCAGCTCAACCTCATTACCCTATCCTACCCATAAGCTTAAATAGTCTTGATCTCGCGGGTGTGAGTTTGCTGAGTCCTCATGACTCACAGATACTTCCAAACAGTTGCAGGTGCCGATGATACCAGTGCAGGTGACGCAACCGAGCTCAAGTGGGAGCTCGATGAAGATCTTGATCGTTGTGTTGTGTCTTTTCTGGTTGATCAGTAGTGGAGCCCAGTTGGGAAGGTAGGGGATCTAGCATTTGGGGTTGTCTTCTTTTATTTTGGTTCCGTAGTCAGACCTTGATTTTACTCTGGATGATGTATGTTTAACTTGTTATTTGTGTGAAGTGGCGATTGTAAGCAAACACTTCAAAAAAGACACATCCGTGACATTTTGGGCCGAACGGATTTTTTTTCTGTCATACATATGACACTTCTCTGACGATAATTGCGACAAAACCCGGTATCATCATAGATGTGGTGGGCTCCTACTTCTATGACAAAAAATCATGACAGAAAATGGGCTTTTCGTCTTGGGCGGGCTGGAGATGCAGCTGCATGACATTCTTTGGGACGTCCATGACGGAAAAAACCGTGGTAGAAGCAAGGGCGAGGAAAATTTCGGGGAGTTCCCGATTACGGTGGGAGGTCGGGGGCCGAGCGATGCACGTTTCTCTAACTGAACCCGAGCGATTGCACTGCAGGCTAGGCGTTACTGAACTCGAGCGATCGATCGATGGCTGTTCACTGAACCCGATCAAGAGATTCCTTCACTACTGCTGCTAACTAAAGCCGATTGATGATGCCTCTGGGATGAACAGTGAGCGTTGCGGGGGTGTTTGGATGAACAGTGAGCGGTGGCGTTGCCTCTGGATGAACAGTAGACGGTGGAGGGGTGCCCGTGGAGGGGTGGTTGAACAGGATCCCGTGGTGTGGAGGGCTGGATGAACAGTAGACGGTGGAGGGGTGGTTGAACAGTAGCCGGTGGAGTAGCGCGCGGTGGAGGCTGGATGAACAGGAGTCCGTGGAGGCTGGAGGAGGTCGACGGTGGAGATGAACAGTATCCCATGGAGTCCCATTTTGCGGTACGCCACACCCCTCCCGATGAACAGGACCCCTGTTTCGACCATAGGAGGTTCGTTTCGTCCGTTTTGCAGTACGCCACACCCCTCCCGATCAACAGGACCCCCGTTTCGACCGTAGGAGGTCCGTTTCATCCGTTTTGCAGTACGCCACACCCCTTCCGATCAACAAGACTCTTGCTTCGACCATAGGAGGTCCGTTTCCTCCGTTTTGCGGTACGCCAGGCCTCGTTTCCATCGCCTGTTCCGTCCAAGCCCTCCCGATGAACACTGACGGTGTCCTGGACTAGGGAGTACTCACGACGTCATCTCCTGATCTGTTAGATTGGGCCGAGGACCCACATGGCCGTATACTCATGGGCCAGTTCGGACAGCTGCCGCATAGAAGGAAAATTCCACAAGACTTGGCGATCAAGACAAGGACTCCTCCCCACCGGCGTATTCGGCTAGGACTCTTGTTATCCTAGGCCTTTGGTGCATTATATAAACCGAGGCCAGGCTAGTTGATAGATGAGGTACATACAATCATACCATAGGCTAGCTTCTAGGGTTTAGCCTCTACGATCTCGTGGTAGATCAACTCTTGTACTACCCATATCCTCAATATTAACCAAGGAGGACGTAGGGTTTTACCTCCATCAAGAGGGCCCGAACCTGGGTAAAACATCATGTCCCCTGCCTCCTATTTCATCGATCGTAGATGCACAGTTCGGGACCCCCTACCCGAGATCCGCCGGTTTTGACACCGACATTGGTGCTTTCATTGAGAGTTCCGCTGTGTGATCGGCAAAAGGATCGATGGCTCGCCCGCAAATCAACTGCGACTTCGGCATCTTCGTCACCAGCTCGACTGGTTAACTTGGTTCGACCAAGAACTGTGCACCGTGTTCGGATCACCATGTCTGGATGAGGGCCTTAATCAAACATCAACTCCGATCTCTATCAAGATCATGGAGGAATCATCCATGGAGCTCGGGGCTCAACGTCAACATTGCCCTCGGGCGGCCATGCTGTTTTTATGGAAAGCGAACTTGTATTCGCCGTCACCGCCTCCTCGAGAGTCGGTATGACGATTGCTTCGGCGGAACAGTGCGGAATTACATGTACAACAACCATGCAAAATTTCGTCGAGTTTCGATGGAGGAATCTCTGGCAATCTATGTTATATCGGAGCCCTGTCAGATTTGGACGGGAATCTGGATGAGTTTAGGGTGTGGTCTCCGGAGCCCAGCTCGGAGGTCCTTTGCAAGATCCAACCGTTCATCTACTGCGGAATCCCCATATCTATCACTCCTCCAAATTTCAGCTCGATCCGACGGTTCAAACTCCGGGAACCTTCCGATGAGCGGACCAATTTTTGGATCTGTTTTCTGCGCGAATACGGATCTGACCCGAATTCATGTTTCTTTATGAACGTGATATTGGACAACCTTTTTTAAGGAATTTTCTTATATGTTATTGTGCGTTGTTTTTAAACACGTAACCATAAAATTTTAAGCCTCCTCCGAGGTAATATTCACCATCACGCTGGTGTCAAACCAGTCTTGCAGTATTGCTCCACGGCCGCCGACCTGCACTAGACACGTCGCCGCTTTATTGACCCGAGCTGAACTCCTTCGATCATCATCTCGGCAAGCCGAATAAGAGTTCGGCATCGCGAAGGATAAATCATCATCAACATTGCTGCCCCACGGACTACACGGAGCGGGCACACCGACATCGCCACGCGGTAGCTGCATCAAGCAGCGTCAATCGCGTCACAAGTCTTGACCTGCGTCGGCATCAGCATGCCGCCTCTTCTTCAAATCATCATCAAACACACCGACCTGTTTCGACACATCGGCTAACAGGTAGACTTCGGCATCTCTTCGGCGAGCCGCTCAAACACCTCGGCTAGATCGGGGGCTTCATCATCTCTTCATCAACATACTCCGATGACTTCGGCGTCACCAGCCGACCAGCTTCATCACGTTAGCTGGACTGAGGGCTTCGCCTCGGCAAGCCAAGCTTTGCCAGCATCGCCATGCCGTCGCTTTATCGCACATCTAGCAATGGGTGTGTGGATCGAGTCCCAGTTTTGGGGATCACCTTTTTCGGATCGCTACAACAAATAAACCAGGTGCTATTAATCCTAGTATTTTGTGCTTGTTTTGGTTCATTCTTCCCATGGAATTATTACTCTGGTTTGTCCATCATATGTACACAGGTCTATCAAATAGAGGACGCATTAATGGCAGTCGCATGGTGGTTTGGTCAGTTTCTGTACATAGTCCGACGAACACCGCATCCGGAACTTGGACCGACCTGTGAATTCAGGTTTTGCCGCGCCTTTACCGCATCACGTCGATGCCCTGCATCGACATTGACTTTTGCGCGAGGTCATATTTCTTTTATTACTCACTTTGCATAAATTATTTATTATGCAACGGTTTTTATTACTATTATTACTATTATCTCCGGTTTGCACTGTTTTTGTGCACAGGAAAATGATCCGGGTTGGGCAGTATTGACAACTCGGCGTACTGACATACCACGTCACCTCGGCTGGACGGGGGGCTTCGTCAACACTTCATTACCCCATGCCAGGGACTTCGGTATCACTCTGCCGACCGGCATTGGCCATGCTATGTCACCACTTTGGCGTGCCGAGCTCTTTGCTCCGCTACCTCGGGACCGGCTTGGGGGATGGAACCTTGTCCCGAATCAAGCTCGGACCATGTCGTCAATACCGAACACGTTAACCAGCTAAGTTGTCTTCATGCTCCAAGTTTTAAATTTTTAACTTGTGTTCGGTTTGACCAAGCATTATACTTTTTTGGAAAAAAGTTGCTTGTAAAAAATTTCCTTGTCATAACCTTGTCTGTGACACATAAATTCAAATACCCCATTTACTTGGAGGCTTCCTTTATGAAGCTTTTCCTCTTGCATATGATTGTACTTGTACGGCTTCGTTCCTTGTTCGTGTATTACGTCACAATATGCACCATATTGACTTAAGCGATTTGCAAGCTGGGTTGCCTCGCTCCTGTGTTTACCCCTACGTTCTCGATTGTTCGGCTAGGGAGTAAAGGGAGCACCTCTGCGATTGTCACGATCGGGTCACCCGAGCCGGACCTCAGACTGGGTGATGCCGAAAGCTAGCGCTCTTATTGTTTTCAATGATGGTCGGCACACAACGGAACTCATGAGTACAAAAAATCTTTTGCACAAGTCTCATAATAACAATGAGCACCGAAGAAAGGTATCGATGGGGGTACTATTTTCTTTGAAGATGCTTCTTACACTTTGCAGTAATATAGCATAAGTTCCCTGAGCGCGCTTTGTCTATTACAGCCTTATGGCCTGATTGCCTGGTTATTGGAAACACCATCGATATTCTCGACAGATGGAGTACATAACACTTTTCTTCCTTGACCGAAGAGGGAGAAGCCGACGGTCGGTTAAGACGCGTTTAAAGTTCGGTTGAACATAGATATGATATAAGTACTTCGGTACATGCAATCATTCTTTTACTCAAGTCACTTGGGGGCTCTTAAGTTTATTTGAGCCGTTTTATAATAAGTGTTCTTCTTCTTAGTTGTTGCAAAGTTTTATTATTATTATTATTATTATTATTATTATTATTATTATTATTATTTATCACTCCTTTTTTCGACACGTGTCACATCCCTGGTCCTGTTATGCACTAGGCTAGACCTCATGTGAGCATCATGTTTTAATTCAAATGAAATTTGAATTGAGGAATTTTCAAAGCCTCAGAAACCTTCTAAAAATGATCAACATTAAAATCTCCTCAAAGAAGTCCAAGAAAATGTTCCTCCTAGTCTCTGAAAATATTGCAAAGAGGTAGAACTCAAAACAATATTTTTGGTATCTCAGAGTTAATTATTTTGGGCCTTTGAATTAAATAAATAGCTATTTGCATTGGATATATATATTATATATAAATAATAAATGTCCAATAATTACTGGAACATTTTATGTGGTTTGGTATATTTTAGTTCTAGCCACATAATTATTTTCAGGATTTTATAAAATGGTTTAGTATTTTTACTAAACCAAAACAAAGCAGAACAAAATAGAAAACAATAAATAAAAGCAGAGAGAGAGAACTTACCTCAGCTTACCTGGCAGCCCACCCGCAGCCCAACAGCT
>NC_057809.1:310949643-310957871 GCF_018294505.1 Triticum aestivum
TGGACCGCTCCCCCTCCTCTGGCTCTCTCTTTCCCTCTCTTCCTGTGATCCCCGAGCGCACCGCAGCACGCCGCCAAGCACCACCGCGGCCACCGCCTTCCCCTCGCCTCTCCGACGCGCCCCCGAGCTCCGCCGTGACATCCCCATCCCTACCACGGAGCCACAAGACGTCGGACGCCCTGGAGCGCCGTCACCGACGCCATCTTCTTCCTCTGCACCGACGGCCGTCGTCGCTTGATTCGCCGCCCATAGAGCGTCCCCGGCCTCGCCCTCGCGCTCGTTGGACTCGCGGTGAGCCGCTGACCCATTCTCCTCTTCTTCCCATGCCGTTTGGCCGCTCTAGCCATTGCTTCCGCCGGACCCGAGAGCTCGCCGCCGCCGTGCCTCGTCACCGTCGTGGCCAGAGCCACCGTGGCTCAAAGCCGGGCACACCACCGTGCTCCAAACCTCACCAGGAGCACGTAGAACCCAACAGCTTCCCCTCCCGAGCACCACAACGCCAAACCCGCAGGTGCCCGAACTCCGGCCGCCGCCTTGGAGCTCGCCGCCGTCGACTCAGGCCACCCCAGCTCCTCCCGTTCGCTCCATTAGATGCGCTGCTTTGCCAGCTAGCCGTAGCCGCAAACCACGAGTAAAACGGTGCCCTGTAGCGCAAACCCGACGCGGACCCCGCCGCGATCTGAGGTTGCCGGCGGTTAAACGCCGGCAGCTGACGTGGCGCTGATTTAGTTAGCACTAATGACCACGCTAGACACCCCCACAGCCACTGACAGTGGGCCCCACCCCTGGTCAAACCCCAGTCAGCGCTGGGTTTGACCGGGATTAGCTCCTGTGTCACTGACGTGTGGCCCCCACATGTCAGGTTTGACCTGGGGCGCCCAGTTGACCCTGCTGACGTCACTGTGACGTGGTGCTGACGCCATAATCATTTCTGGATTTAATATTATTCAGGAAATTCCAGAAAATGCCTAAAACTTCTAAAAATCATAAAAAATTAACCGTAACTCTAAATTAAATAAATTATATATGAAAAATTATCAGAATAATTCAAGGAATCCATCTGTACCATTTTCATGCATGTCAGAACAACTTATAGCTGCTGTTTAGCACAAATCAATTAAATGGCATTTGAATAATCACATACGGAGTTTGAATTTGAATATTATATTCAAACGAACTTCATTTAATCTGTTGCTAGTTGCATTAGCTCAAAACACATTCATATTGCCATGTCATGAGCATGCATCATATTGTGCATTGCATTGATCGTGTTCCTTTCTGTGTTGCCGGTATTTGTCCCCTCTCGATAGACGCGATACCGATGATGTGATTGTTGACACTGATGAAGACTCAATGTTATCTTCAGAAGTGCCAGGCAAGCAAAAAACCCCTTGTTCATTCCGATACAATCCTACTCTCTCACTCCTGCTCTCTTTTACTGCATTAGGACAACATCGATTCATCTGTTACTTGCTGCGGTAGCTGAACCCCTTTATCCTTTGCATGACTTGTCATTGCCACAGTAAATAGATGAAACCCACTAGCATGAGTAGGAGTTGTTTGAGCCCTGTTGTGCCTACTCATTCTTGCTTGTTTGTCATGCCTGCTACTGCTTAGAGTTGAGTCAGGTCTGATTCATCAGGGATGAATCAGAGGTGTGTGAACATGTTCTACTGTGTGTGAGCTAAGTGTGTGAACACGATTTGGTAAAGGTAGCGGTGAGAGGCCATGTAGGAGTACATGGTGGGTTGTCTCATTGCAGCCGTCCTCAGGAACTGAGTTCTGTGTTTGTGATCCATGATTCAGCTACTACCATACATTGGGCCCTAAAATATGACCCCGCTCGACTTCTTATTCACCCTTGTCCTCTGTCTAGGAGTTGCAAGTAGTTTCTGGTGTTTGTAGTATGCTGGAGGCCGTGGACAGCGCTGACCGTAGGGGTGGGCTGTGATGCGGTAGGCACGTGGCCGGGTAAACCGGGCGCCCATTTGGTGTCACGGAACCCTGTTCACATCGTTTGGGGCTGTGAGCGAAACTCCGGCCGGATCTCCTCATGGATGGAACCCGAATAGGCGATAAACCTGGACTAGAGACTTGAGTGTTTAGGTAGGTCGTGGTCTACACCCACGTCGGCTTTCGCTTGAAGTCTGCCGAGCACATGTATGAAGAAGTACACCCCTGCAGGGTTAACATCATCTATTCGAATAGCCGTGTCCGCGGTAAAGGACTTCTGGGTTGCTTATATCAGTTCATAGACAAGTGAAAGTGGATACTCTAAAATACGCAAGATAAGCGTGAGTGCTATGGATGGCGTTCTCGTAGGGAGACGGGAGCGGATCCATAGTGGTGTATTGATATGGTGAATATGTGGACTCGTGTGCGCCACCTCAAAAGAGTTACATTGCAGTCGTAGTTCAGGATAGCCACCGAGTCAAAGCTGGCTTGCTGCAGTTAAACCCCACCATCCCCTTTGTTGATAATGATGCATATGTAGTTAGTTCTGATGTAAGTCTTGCTGGGTATATTTGTAATCACGTTTGCCTATTTTATGTTTTTGCAGAGAGACTTCGGTCTCACTAGTAGTTTCGCGTGGACTTCGACGTTTAGCTTGATACCTCAGCTATGATCTTGTGCCTCGGCAGGATCTGGTAGATAGTCAGGCTTCTCAGCCTTTTTCATTTATAGATGTCTGTACTCAGACATGATAGCTTCCGCTTGTGCTTTGATTTGTATGCTCTGAATGTTGGGTCGTGAGACCCCTGTTTGTAATATCTCGCTCCTCGGAGCCTATTGAATAAATACTTGAGTCGTAGAGTCATGTTGTGATGCCATGTTGTATTTGCACATATCGAGCATATTGTCTGTATGTTATTGAAATGCTTGGTATGTGTGGGATCTAACCATCTAGTTGTTTATCTTTAGTAGCCTCTCTTACCGGGAAATGTCTCCTAGTGTTTCCACCGAGCCATGGTAGCTTGCTACTGCTCCGGAACACTTAGGCTGGCCGGCATGTGTCCTTCTTCGTTCCTGTGTCTGTCCCTTCGGGGAAATGTCACGCGATGAATACTGGAGTCCTGTTAGCCCGCTACAGCCCGGTTCACCGGAGTCCTGCTAGCCCAGTGCTACAGCCTGGATTCACTCGCTGATGACCGACACGTTCGATGCTGGGTCATGGATGCCTGTCCCTGTAAGTTTGTGCCACTTTGGGTTTACAACTAGCCATGTCAGCCCGGGCTCTTTATCATATAGATGCTAGCGACACTGTCATATACGTGTGCCAAAAGGCGCAAACGGTCCCGGGTAAAGGTAAGGTGACACCCGTGGGAATACCGTGCGTGAGGCCGCAAAGTGATATGAGGTGTTACATGCTAGATCGATGTGGCATTGAGTTGGGGTCCTGACAGCGTTGGTATCAGAGCTTGACTGCCTGTAGGATTACCAAGCCAAACTGGTCGAAGTTGAGTCTAGAAATTCTTTAGTTATATAAGGGAATTGATTGTGGGATGGAACGTAAGGCTCTTTTTATTCCTTATACCTTATGCCCTTCTGATCTGAGTCATCTTATCTTTCCTACGGGGTTAAGGAACTAGGCTTTCTCTTCTTTCTATCAGGATCACGTGTTATTAATCCGTAGACTTATAGAATTGTTGGACTTAAGCCTCATTTCAGTTCCTATTACTTCTGTATGTTAATTGTTGATCTCGGAACCTTGATATTGTGCTTCTGAGTGGTTATGCCACCATTTTGTGAATGTCTCAAATCTTTTCTGAGCATTTACAGCCATTATGCTGTCCGAGTCATCCCAGGTTTCTAAGTAGTCTGATGCATTTGCAAATCCTTTCTTCCCGTTTCAATGTTCCCATGGGCCAGATTAACCACACTAATCAGTAAGTTGAGGTACTCCGTTACCTTGACATATATGTTGGAGATATTATTATGACCCTAGGTGTCTTAGGGGATCATCTAGTAATTTAGCCATGATTTGTGTTCCCAGTGTGATGATTCTGGCCATCATTCTCGAAAGCATCCCGTGATGCTACTTAGTAATAGGTATTCTGTTCCTGGGTTCTTGAACCCGAGATTCACTCTACCTACTTCATGTTGATAGTAATTGCTAGTGCCTTTAGGATATTAGTAACCTTGCGATAGTCCTTGAAGTCCGTGGTATCTTCTTCTTCCAAATACCATGAACTACTTATGGCAGAAGTTCCTCGTTGAACTGAAATATCACAACAGGATTATTCTTGATGAGTTCTTCATTATATATTGTGGCTCTGCCAGTTCTACCTTTCTGCATGGGTTATCTGGAAGAAATATGTTGAACTTCGTTCGACATGCTAATCCATGCATCCACAACTCAGAAAATCATATGTTCTTTTGAGTTGTCCCATCTTAGTTGTTTCCGACCCTCGCCTATCAATTGATAGTCAAGAGTATGCGTGCAATCGTTCATCGATACCTATTACTCTTGTGGTCCGTCAAGCCATTCTATCGCGGAATGACTAGGAGAAACAAACTCCAGTACCTCTTCCCTATCCAGGATTGGGTCAAAGAAGTTGTGCTCCGCAGATCAAATTGCTAATCCTGCTTTTGTTCTGCTCTACCTTGGAGTATTACATATTTTATATCGAGATTGTTATAGGAATTGCACACCATCCTATGAACTCTTGGTACAGTGATACTTCTTGCCATCATTGTTCATTCCTCGGTTCCTGTGTTATTGTAACCGGAATGCCGACAAATGAATCATGGCGTGTGAAATCAATACTCCTAGCAACCTTGTTGCTTGGTAGTTAAAGGATAATAATTTCATTCTTAGCATGTTGGTTAGTGAATCATCATTCTAAGATTGATCGTGCTACCTTGTCCATCTTTCTGGTGCACTCCTCGACCAATGAGTTAGGAATTATTTCAAGTCCTCACTCATTTGATCATGTCATCTTGCCCTCAAAAGCAAGATTGTTCTCAAGCTTAGTAACATACCGGTGGTTCGTGATTTTCCGAATATCTTCTCGGAAGTATTACCAGGTTGTCCCCTGACTGTTATGTTGAGCTCGTGATCAAGTTGGTTTCTTGTGAACCACCCTTTCTCCAAGAATCTGTGTTGGATATCCCTGAGCTAGTTGGTTAAGCTAGACAACAACTTGGAGAATTGGAAGATAAAAGCTTGCCTAACTTAGTTTGTTCCAAAGGGATATTCTTGTGTAGTGTGTGTTGAAGAAAGATGATATCTTCATTGATTGGTCCCTGTGATCAGTTGCTGGACCTATTGTCTTACCAATTCTTTGATTTGATGGTGGGCTATCGTCAAATCAATCAGTACCAACGATGCTCGTAATGTTGTCTTGTTCGTGGTTGATCCCTCGAGCATACACCATTACATCTTTGGTCTGACCAATGCTATCACCGTGTTCACTTAACTATGGAATTCCTTTTAAAAGGAAACCTAGATGAATTGTTGTTGAGCCCATTGACAACATCCTTATCTCCTCCATGATTTTGTTGAACATTAAGCTAGTGTTGGAAACTTTTGAAAGCATTATCTTCATGCTAGCTCATGAAGTATTTGTTTGATGAAAGGAGTGACTTCCTCTTATACACATGCATTTGGTGAAAGTTGCCGCCGTGGATTTGAGAAAGTTAGTTTTGCTTCCTCTGGAATCATCCCAAGTCAGTCATGCATACGTGCGAAGTATTCTGTGGTCTGGAGACTTGCAACCTTCATTCCATATGTGTTCCGAGCACACCAAGCCACTGATTGATTTGTTCAAGGAGAAGAAGTTCCTTCTTAAGAGCATGCCTTATGCAAGGATTTTGATATCCTCGTTGATGGTTCCCCACCTGAACTCGGTAGTGTTTTATTATAAGACTACCACGTGGTCATGCTTGTCTGGGACAACGTGTTCACATGTTTGTAGCAGAACTAGCTCATGTTTTGGAGCTTACTATCATAGTTCATTCCCCGAGAATCTCGCAACGTCATCTCGTCGATTTGTGTTGCAAACTTTCGTTTTTCTTCCTAGACTCGATGAGTCTGGAATATCCTGACACCAACCAGATCTGAATCTCAGGCAGATATGATGGTTGGAGCATTTCCCAAGAACTATAATATTGGTCCCTCTATAACCAGTAAAGTGGATGTCGTGGCCAACACACCCAGCCGGAAGATCTATTATTGTAGTATCTTGATTGAAGAAGTTGGCCACCTCCCCATAGGGATTTCGTAGGATTTACTCCCTAGTTGCCCCTATGGATTTCTGTGTTCCGAAGTCCGACCTTTCTACTTGATGTTCTAGATATCAAACCATATCTATGAATGGGTTACACTAGCACATCAAGGAGAACATTAGAAGCGGAGTGCTAAATGTCTCTCGGTCGATCATCCAGATTTTGTTCCTTGGCCTCGCTAAGATGAAATCTTAGAGGTGTTATCTTCCTTTGCATCTGCATCCCCCATCACCATTCATCATGGTAGTAAGTTGTGTTACCGGACCCTTGACACGGATGTTGGTAAAACCTTGATGATTGTGGAAATGCTCAAGTTCTTGAAAGCACGTACAAGCGCTACATGTTACCATCAGCTCTAACTGGGATTCCTCTCAGTTTCCTCGGCAATGCTATGACCTTTTCAACCAGTGAATTCACTCTTTATTGTTGGGTTCTTCCTCAGTTACCAGAATCATTCCCATCAGTTGCATTTTGTTCCCAGCTTGCACCGCCAATGGGCCATTCTACCATGGGTCTCTTCCATTTCCGGTGATAAGCAAATTCATCCATTGCATTGTCTTCAACAAGGTAATCCACATCATCCAAGTCCGAGTATGCCATTCTACTGACCCCCTCCAAACGATCGTTGTGAATTGCCTTAGGCTGGTATGAAGAGTTTCAATGATCTCTGAATCAAAAGTAATTCTTTTTGCCACTTAAGGTAATAATCTACGAATCACCCTACTCCAGGATGTTTCGTCGTGGTATCATGGCAACTCAACTCCTCGCTACGTTGACAATCGTTTACCACCTTCTTAGGTGTGCAATTGTTGTCTACCTAGTGAACCTTCGTCATCAGTTTCTTTCCACCCCTCTTGATGTGTATCTCGTGTCTCAACCCGAGAGATGGTTCTATGTCTCATTCCGTGAGTTAATCCTGAGTTGTTCGATCTTCGAGGAGATCGACCCTTCTAGAGTCTCCTTCTCTCCAGGTCATGTTGGCAGGATTTCTCAGAGCAAGACTTCAAGACAATAATGGTGATCGAATCAACGTTCCTATGAAGTGCAACCTGGATCGTGAAGATTGTACTAGTTGCGTTCCCCCTTCACCTTACCCTACGCTTGAATCTCGGGACGAGATTTTTGTTTAGTGGGGGTGAGTTGTCACATCCCTGGTCATGTTATGCACTAGGCTAGACCTCATGTGAGCATCATGTTTTAATTCAAATGAAATTTGAATTGAGGAATTTTCAAAGCCTCATAAACCTTCTAAAAATGATCAACATTAAAATCTCCTCAAAGAAGTCCAAGAAAATGTTCCTCCTATTCTCTGAAAATATTGCAAAGAGGTAGAACTCAAAACAATATTTTTGGTATCTCAGAGTTAATTATTTTGGGCCTTTGAATTAAATAAATAGCTATTTGCATTGGATATATATATTATATATAAATAATAAATGTCCAATAATTACTGGAACATTTTATGTGGTTTGGTATATTTTAGTTCTAGCCACATAATTATTTTCAGGATTTTATAAAATGGTTTAGTATTTTTACTAAACCAAAACAAAGCAGAACAAAATAGAAAACAATAAATAAAAGCAGAGAGAGAGAACTTACCTCAGCTTACCTGGCAGCCCACCCGCAGCCCAACAGCTGGCCAGCCCATCTGGCCGGCCCAGCCCACCTCCTCCCCCTTGTCATCTTCCTCCTCAGCTAGGAGGACGAACAGGTGCGTGGCGGGCACCGACGCTGCCCCGGCCACCTCCTGCTTCCCCTGGCCACCTCCTGCTTCCTCCTCGACGCCCCGGTGACGCCACGCGCCTCCCCGACCCCCCCTCTCACTTCCCCTCTCCCTCTGGACCGCTCCCCCTCCTCTGGCTCTCTCTTTCCCTCTCTTCCTGTGATCCCCGAGCGCACCGCAGCACGCCGCCAAGCACCACCGCGGCCACCGCCTTCCCCTCGCCTCTCCGACGCGCCCCCGAGCTCCGCCGTGACGTCCCCGTCCCTACCACGGAGCC
>NC_057809.1:310957881-311045154 GCF_018294505.1 Triticum aestivum
CATCTTCTTCCTCTGCACCGACGGCCGTCGTCGCTTGATTCGCCGCCCACAGAGCGTCCCCGGCCTCGCCCTCGCGCTCGTTGGACTCGCGGTGAGCCGCTGACCCGTTCCCCTCTTCTTCCCATGCCGTTTGGCCGCTCTAGCCATTGCTTCCGCCGGACCCGAGAGCTCGCCGCCGCCGTGCCTCGTCACCGTCGTGGCCAGAGCCACCGTGGCTCAAAGCCGGGCACACCACCGTGCTCCAAACCTCACCAGGAGCACGTAGAACCCACCAGCTTCCCCTCCCGAGCACCACAACGCCAAACCCGCAGGTGCCCGAACTCCGGCCGCCGCCTTGGAGCTCGCCGCCGTCGACTCAGGCCACCCCAGCTCCTCCCGTTCGCTCCATTAGATGCGCTGCTTTGCCAGCTAGCCGTAGCCGCAAACCACGAGTAAAACGGTGCCCTGTAGCGCAAACCCGACGCGGACGCCGCCGCGATCTGAGGTTGCCGGCGGTTAAACGCCGGCAGCTGACGTGGTGCTGATTTAGTTAGCACTAATGACCACGCTAGACACCCCCACAGCCACTGACAGTGGGCCCCACCCCTGGTCAAACCCCAGTCAGCGCTAGGTTTGACCGGGATTAGCTCCTGTGTCACTGACGTGTGGCCCCCACACGTCAGGTTTGACCTGGGGCGCCCAGTTGACCCTGCTGACGTCACTGTGACATGGTGCTGACGCCATAATCATTTCTGGATTTAATATTATTCAGGAAATTCCAGAAAATGCCTAAAACTTCTAAAAATCATAGAAAATTAACCGTAACTCCAAATTAAATAAATTATATATGAAAAATTATCAGAAAAATTCAAGGAATCCATCTGTACCATTTTCATGCATGTCAGAACAACTTATAGCTGCTGTTTAGCACAAATCAATTAAATGGCATTTGAACAATCACATATGGAGTTTGAATTTGAATATTATATTCAAACCAACTTCATTTAATCTGTTGCTAGTTGCATTAGCTCAAAACACATTCATATTGCCATGTCATGAGCATGCATCATATTGTGCATTGCATTGATTGTGTTCCTTTCTGTGTTGCCAGTATTTGTCCCCTCTCGATAGACGCGATACCGATGATGTGATCGTTGACACTGATGAAGACTCAATGTTATCTTTAGAAGTGCCAGGCAAGCAAAAACCCCCTTGTTCATTCCGATACAATCCCACTCTCTCGCTCCTGCTCTCTTTTACTGCATTAGGACAACACCGATTCATCTGTTACTTGCTGCGGTAGCTGAACCCCTTTATCCTTTGCATGACCTGTCATTGCCATAGTAAATAGATGAAACCCACTAGCATGAGTAGGAGTTGTTTGAGCCTTGTTGTGCCTACTCATTCTTGCTTGTTTGTCATGCCTGCTACTGCTTAGAGTTGAGTCAGGTCTGATTCATCAGGGATGAATCAGAGGTGTGTGAACATGTTCTACTGTGTGTGAGCTAAGTGTGTGAACACGATTTGGTAAAGGTAGCGGTGAGAGGCCATGTAGGAGTACATGGTGGGTTGTCTCATTGCAGCCGTCCTCAGGAACTGAGTTCTGTGTTTGTGATCCATGATTCAGCTACTACCATACATTGGGCCCTGAAATATGACCCCGCTCGACTTCTTATTCACCCTTGTCCTCTGTCCAGGAGTTGCAAGTAGTTTCTGGTGTTTGTAGTATGCTGGAGGCCGTGGACAGCACTGACCGTAGGGGTGGGCTGTGATGCGGTAGGCACGTGGCCGGGTAAACCGGGCGCCCGTTTGGTGTCACGGAACCCTGTTCACATCGTTTGGGGCTGTGAGCGAAACTCCGGCCGGATCTCCTCATGGATGGAACCCGAATAGGCGATAAACCTGGACTAGAGACTTGAGTGTTTAGGTAGGTCGTGGTCTACACCCACATCGGCTTTCGCTTGAAGTCTGCCGAGCACATGTCGTGTGCAGACGCTAAGTGGTGGAAACATGTATGAAGAAGTACACCCCTGCAGGGTTAACATCATCTATTCGAATAGCCGTGTCCGCGGTAAAGGACTTCTGGGTTGCTTATATCAGTTCATAGACAAGTGAAAGTGGATACTCTAAAATACGCAAGATAAGCGTGAGTGCTATGGATGGCATTCTCGTAGGGAGACGGGAGCGGATCCATAGTGGTGTATTGATATGGTGAATATGTGGACTCGTGTGCGCCACCTCAAAAGAGTTACATTGCAGTCGTAGTTCAGGATAGCCACCGAGCCAAAGCTGGCTTGCTGCAGTTAAACCCCACCATCCCCTTTGTTGATAATGATGCATATGTAGTTAGTTCTGATGTAAGTCTTCCTGGGTACATTTGTACTCACGTTTGCCTATTTTATGTTTTTGCAGAGAGACTTCGGTCTCACTAGTAGTTCCGCGTGGACTTCGACGTTTAGCTTGTTACCTCAGCTACGATCTTGTGCCTCGGCAGGATCTGGTAGATAGTCAGGCTTCTCAGCCTTTTTCATTTATAGATGTCTGTACTCAGACATGATAGCTTCCGCTTGTGCTTTGATTTGTATGCTCTGAATGTTGGGTCGTGAGACCCCTGTTTGTAATATCTCGCTCCTCGGAGCCTATTGAATAAATACTTGAGTCGTAGAGTCATGTTGTGATGCCATGTTGTATTTGCACATATCGAGCATATTGTGTGTATGTTATTGAAATGCTTGGTATGTGTGGGATCTGACCATCTAGTTGTTTATCTTTAGTAGCCTCTCTTACCGGGAAATGTCTCCTAGTGTTTCCACCGAGCCATGGTAGCTTGCTACTGCTCCGGAACACTTAGGCTGGCCGGCATGTGTCCTTCTTCGTTCCTGTGTCTGTCCCTTCAGGGAAATGTCACGCGATGAATACTGGAGTCCTGTTAGCCCGCTACAGCCCGGTTCACCGGAGTCCTGCTAGCCCAGTGCTACAGCCTGGATTCACTCGCTGATGACCGACACGTTCGCTGCTGGGTCATGGATGCCTGTCCCTGTAAGTTTGTGCCACTTCGGGTTTACAACTAGCCATGTCAGCCCGGGCTCTTTATCATATAGATGCTAGCGACACTGTCATATACGTGTGCCAAAAGGCGCAAACGGTCCCGGGTAAAGGTAAGGCGACACCCGTGGGAATACCGTGCGTGAGGCCGCAAAGTGATATGAGGTGTTACATGCTAGATCGATGTGGCATTGAGTCGGGGTCCTGACAACACGAGTGTGTGGTCACTAGCCGAGGGGCCTAATTTCTCTCTCAAAGCCGCTACAGTTTAGTTTGCTAAGCTGGCCTAACGAGAAGTACTTTGCCTTCGGGATAGGAGGTTAAAGCCGTAGGCTGACCCGCTTGAAGTCTTGAGATAGGATGTGTCATGTTAAAGCACGACATAAGCACTTTTTCTAAGGCCAATTTTCGGATTGGCACCGAAAACTTGATCTTGTTCGGACGTCAAGTTTTTACTGACGTTTTTTGGTTTTCCAAGCTTGTGGCACTTTTAAACTATTTGTGTGTTTTCAGCACAAGTCTCACAGTGCAATGCCGGACACCTTTAGAGATTCTTCAAAAACATTCTCGGATATTGCTATATATGCATCGGTTTCGAATTGTGTCTTCGGTCAACAGTTGGGTTGCCCGACTCCTGCGCTTGCCTCCTACGTTTCGCTTTGTTCGGCTGGGTGTGCAAAGGGAGAACCACTGCGATTGTGCTTCCAGCTCACATGGTTAAAGCACCTCAGTGGAGAAAGCCGAAAACTGGCTGTCACAATAAGCGTAAATTGGTCAGCGATCCGATGACGGTGTTAAATGACGAGCCATTCATAACAATGGCCTAAGTGTTTACGGCTTGACCTCGACTGTCGCCGAACACTACCGGGGGCTATTAACTGGCCTCCCAAACTAAATCCTCGATATTTTTCTCTTACATTCGAGCTGGGGTTTCATGATCATGCTTAGCATGACAACCCAAAGAAAGGAACCCATAGCGGGACTATTTTCTTTGGAAGACATTTCTTCTTTTAAACAGTAATATAACATATCGCTCTGCGTACCTTTGTTTATAAAACCGTATGGCAAGTTTGCCTTGTTTGTCATAAATATTTGCCCTCATAAAGGCTTTATAAAGTAGGACAAACATTCCTCGGCTACTGGCCGAGGAGGTGGAAGCCGATGGTCGGTCAACAAAGTTTTGAACAATGCGGATCCGAGCATTAATGACGTAAAGTACTTGGATACATAGAGTCATTACACACAATTTGTGATTTTACTATGGATATCGATCCTTAATTCGGCCACCCGTTCCCGCATTAAGGCTCGGGGGCTACTGGGCTTCGGGCTTATTATTTACAAATATTAAAGGGGCACATCGATCCCCTGATCTGGTGTTGCCACCCGACCAGTGTCTCGAGGGCTACTGCATTGCCTGTCCGATGCAGAAAATTTTAAGTTTAATACAATTTCCGAGGAGATTTTGATCCTCAGGTTGGTCGGCCGCACCCAACCCGAGTCTCGAGGACTGAGCACGCCGCTTTTTGTGTCCCGAAGTATTCTGCTGAGCTAGGACTTGATCCTCAGACTGATTTTGCAAATCAACCTGAGTCTCAGCGGCTACCGGGATCAGCGGCCTTATGTCGTCCTTCATGTGCATCTCCGGTTTTAGACTGATACCCACCTTGAGGCTACTGGCTATATATCTCGGCAGAGAATAAATTGCACCAATCAAGAATATTGACAAAAATCGGCCCACATTCGGGGTGGTGCACCACCTTGGAAGCAGTCCGACATAAAGCTCGGGTGCTAGTGGCTGGCTCCATAGAGGGCATTTCCGGCATTAAGCTCGGCTAAAGTCCTTCAAACTTCTTTGAACCAAGGTGATTTGTGACACCTCGGATACAGTCCGGCGTTGGAGCTCAGATGCAGTCCGGCGTTGGAGCTTGGATACGTAGTCCGGCATTGGAGCTCGGATACATTCCGGTGTTAGAGCTCGGAAGCAGTCCGGCGTTGGTGCATGGCTACAAAAGATACCTCGAATGAAGTCCGGCGTTGGAGCTCGGACGCAAGAGGACGCTGCCGCCCGGGAACAACTTCAAACCTGAGGTGTGGCATAAAAATAACAAGGCATTGATAAAGGCCAGAAACTTAAAGGGGCTCCTCGGATACCCGACGTGTAAACTCGTCGAATGCATTTCGGCGATCCTCAAGATCGAAGATGAGAAGATTTGTTGAACCAGTTTTCAAGACGACGACCGAAGATGAAGAACAATTCAGAAGAATCGAGGAGCGTCCCTAACTTGAAGACCGGTTCAGGGGGCTACTGACAGTGTCCTGGACTAGGGGGTACTCACCACATCATCTCCCGTTCTGTTAGATTGGGCCAAGGACCCCCATGGCCGTATACTCATGGGCCAGTTCGGATAGCTCATACAAGGAAGATTCCACAAGACTTGGCGATCAAGACAAGGACTCCTCCCCACCGGCGTATTCGGCTAGGACTCTTGTTATCCTAGGCCTCTGGTGCATTATATAAACCGAGGCCAGGCTAGTCGATAGATGAGATACATACAATCATACCATAGGATAGCTTCTAGGGTTTAGCCTCTACGATCTCGTGGTAGATCAACTCTTGTACTACCCATATCCTCAATATTAACCAAGCAGGACGTAGGGTTTTACCTCCATCAAGAGGGCCCGAACCTGGGTAAAACATCGTGACCCCTGCCTCCTGTTACCATCGATCCTAGACGCACAGTTCGGGAACCCCTACCCGAGATCCGCCGGTTTTGACACCGACAAACATGACCATGCATTCCGTTCTGACCCAGCCGGTTGGCTCCCATGCGTTCCGTTGCCTCCCGATGAACACGATGCATTCCGTTGCCTCCCCATGAACACGATGCATTCCGTTGCCTCCCCATGAACACGACGACGACGTTGTTTCTCCGTTCTGACCCAGCCATGTACACGAGCCCTGGTCGTACGTATGCGCGAGTAGGCGTTCGAGACCCCACCCGTATGTACACATACATGGTCGTATTTTCTTTCTTGCACCCTGGCCGTTGTACGTACATGTACATGCTACGTGCGCGCCTCTACTCTGACACGTACGCGCCTCTACATCCACCAGTATATATGTACGTACACGTTCGTGAACAGAATGACAACGCTACATACGCTTCGACCAGGTGGGTCCCGACTGTCAGGCACTTCCTTGCCTGTGAAGATGTAGCTGGTGGGTCCCAGCAGTCAGGGGGCGAATCGTTTTTTTTTTGCCCGGACGCACTTCCTTGCGTGCGAAGATGTAGCTGGTGGGTCCCAGCAGTCATGGGCAAACATTTTTTTTGTGAAATATGGTAGCTCGTTCGGTGGGTCCCCGCTGTCAGGTGGAGGAATAATTATTTTGCATGTAATAAGGAGGCACTTCCTTGCTACGGCCATGGACCCAGCTGTCAGCCTCTCCACGTACAGTCCACGTCCGATGGAAGCCATTCCTTGACCACGTCGACCACGCCGCGCCGAGAGCACCAGGGCGGTGGACGACGGCGAGGCCTTGGAATGGGATGACTCGGAGCCGAGGAAGACGCGGCAGTGGATGCCCACGCGTAGAGGAGTACGAGGGTTCACTGGTTCGCTGCGGTGTGAGGCTGCTGTCGCCGCAGAATAACAGGGGGTGTGGGTGAGTAGAGGGATGGCTTGGCCAGCAGTGGGAGTAGTAGGGGGCGGTGAGGCCTCCGCCACATCGCATCTGGCCACGGGAGGCAGGAGCACGAGGCACGACCGGCGCTGGTTTGGGCGGCTGGAGCAAGAAGACCAGAGGTTGAAGAAGCACTATGACCGTTGGATGGACATCCTACGTTCACTGGAGCTAGAATCGTGCATATTGACTAAGTTGACAAAGCCCTCCATCCCTTTCAACTTAGTAGGCCCAGAAGTCAGCCTGCCACTATACTAGGTCCCAGCTAACAGGGGGAGTATTTATTTTTTTGTGCATAATAAGGAGGCACTTCCTTGCGTGCGAAGATATAGCTGGTGGGTCCGAGCTGTCAGCGGCGGTAACATTTTTTTCGCGAAATACAGAGGTCCTTTCGGTGGGTCCCTGATGTTAGGTGGAAGAATCATTATTTTGCGCGTAATAAGGAGGCATTTCCTTGCGTGCGGCCATGGACCCAGCTGTCGGCCTCTCCACGTACAGTCCACTTCAGATGCATGTCGGTCGTTGACCACATTGACCAGGCCGCGCCGACAGCACCAGGGCGGTGGACGACGGCGAGGCCTAGGAAGGGAACGACATAGAGGCAGGGAAGACTCGGCAGTTATTTCCCACGTGGAGGGGAGTACGACTGTACGAGGGTTTACTGGTTCGTCTGCCGTCACTAGAGAATAACAGCAGGTGTGGGTGAGTAGAGGGATGGCTAGGCCAACGATGGGAGTACGGTGGGGCAGTGAGGCCTGCGCGGCTGCACAGCCTGCTGCGGGGAGGAGGGAGCAGGAAGTCCCGCTGGCGCTTGTTTGAGTGGATGGAGCAGGAAGAGCAGAGATTGAAGAAGCACGACGCCCGTTCGATGGACATCCAACAGTCACTGCTTGTGCATCAACCTTTTTTTAGGAAAGCCTCAAATCTGTGGAAAACAGCATACAGCCCATATGCCATTATTTCTAATAATTTACAGCCCATTTGCTAATTCTTAAGGTTTTTTTGGAGCCCATATTCTTTTTGTTAGCATTACAGCCCATATTGTGGCCATGGTTAAAAAATTATACGAAATTTTGCATATTTCGGTGCGGTCCGAACTGTTTTTAATCCCGAAATTTCAACTCACATTCGAACTGATTTTAAAAATAAATGTATATCAATATAAAATCCAACAAATTCTCCATGCATAAAAATTAATGTAATTTAAAATGTCGAAATGAAAAAAAGATATTTGAAACTAATTGCCGGTTTGATGTGTTATAAAAATGTACAACCCATTTCTCATTACTGATGGGCCATTTTCTCGGCCAGTCGAATGAAAGCTCTCCTTGTATTGAAAGATTTGCAGCCCAACAGGCCTGACAAAGCGACCTACTTGGAAAATCACAAAAAAAACTAGGCTATGGCCGTGGACCTAGTTGTCAGCCTCTCCACGTACAGTCCTCTTCCGATGGAAGTCGTTCCTTGACCACGTTGACCATGCCGCGCGGAGAGCACCACGACGGTGGACGACGGTGAGGTCTAGGAAGGGGACGACACGGAGCCAGGGAAGACGCGACAGTGGAAGCCCACATGAATAGGAGTACGAGGGTTCACTGGTTCGGCTGCGGTGTGAGGCTACCGTCGCCGCAGGGCCTGGCCAGCGGTGGTAATAGTAGGGGGCGCTGAGGCCTCCGTGGTAGTACAGCCGGCCATGGGAGGCAGGAGCATGCGGCACGACCGGCGCTGCTTTGGGAGGCTGGAGCAAGAAGACCAGAGGTTGAAGAAGCACTACGGCCGTTGGATGGATATCATACGGTCACTGGAGCTAGAATCGTTCATATTGACTAAGTTGACAAAGCCCTCCGTCCCCGTCAACT
Source organism: Triticum aestivum (assembly GCF_018294505.1). Lineage (NCBI taxonomy): Eukaryota > Viridiplantae > Streptophyta > Magnoliopsida > Poales > Poaceae > Triticum > Triticum aestivum. The sequence continues at coordinate 310,966,447 of NC_057809.1, forward strand.
TAGTAGGCCCACAAGTCAGCCTCCCACAATGGTGGGTCCCAGCTACCAGGGGGTATTCATTTTTTTGTGCGTAATAAGGAGGCACTTCCTTGCGTGCGAAGATATAGCTGGTGGCTCCGACATGTCAGCGGGGGAACGTTTTTTTCGCGAAATACAGAGGCCCTTCCGGTGGGTCCCAGCTGTCAGGTGGAGGAATCATTATTTTGCGCGTACAGTCCACGGTCGATGGATGTCGTTCGTTGACCACGTTGACCAGGCCGCGCTGAGAGCACCATGGCGGTGGACGACGGTGAGGCCTAGGAAGGGAACGACACGGAGCCGGGGAAGACTCGGCAATGGTTGCCGACACGGTGGGGAGTACAAGGGTTTACTGGTCCGGCTGCCATCGCTGGAAAATAACAGGAGGTGTGGGTGAGTAGAGGAATGGCCTGGCCAGCAATGAAGTAGGGTGGGGCGGTGCAGCCTGTGCGGCAGCACAGCCGGCCATGGGAGGCGGGAGCAGGCAGTCCCACCGGAGCTGGTTTGGGCGGCTGGAGCAAGAAGATCAGATATTGAAGAAGCAGCACGGCCGTTGGATTAACATCCAACGGTCACTGCTGCTAGAATCGTTTGTGGACTAAGTTGACAAAGCCAAAGTACACGTCAACCTAGTGGACCCACAAATCAGCCTCCAAATCTGTCCCAAACAGCATACATCCCAAAATTTCTAGCCAGATTTAAATTAATTTTAAATCTAAATATACCTTAATTTAAATTCAATGAAATTTTAACCGCACAAAAACAATGAAATTTAAAATATCAAGATCCGAAAGAAAACAATATTTTGGAACGAATGGCCTCTTTGCTGTACTTTTTCATTTTACAACCCATTTATTATTACTTATAGCCCATTTTCTGGGCAAAATGCATCCCTCCTCGTTTTGAAAGATTTTCGGCCCAGCAGGGCGTAGAAAAGCAAGTAGGCCTACGTTGGTTATTCTCCAAAAAACAAAATAGCTGGCTAGCCATTTTCAGAAAGGAAAAAAACAAACTGGGCTGGTCATGTGCTAAACATACGAAATAAAAGCCTAGGCTAGACGGGCCACGGGTCTCGCACAACCCAGTTGATACCCTTCTCTGTCCCGAAAAAAGAAAATTACTGCGTGCGCTGATGGGTCCCTACTGTCATCCTCACCATGTACAGTCATCTCCTTATTCCTCTCAGTTGTTGACCATGTTGACAACACCGGAGGGCGGCGCCGCGGCGAGCGAACCAAGGAGGAGGACGATGGTGAGGCCTCAGACGGGAACGAACAGGAGCTGGGGAAGATCACAACCAGCCGTGGGAGGCGGGAGCAGGTGGTCCCGCCGGCGCTGGTTTAGCTTTGGCGGATCGAGCAAGAAGAGACTGAAGAAAGACGACAAACGTTGAATGTCAATCCAACGGTCAAGGTTGGCACAATCGTTTGTTGACTAAGCGTACACCAAGTAGCATGCTTTTTTATATATAGAAAGAAAATCAAAGACTTGGGAAGGCGTATAGAACAAGCTAGTGTACCAGTAAAGAGACGTTGCCGAGTTTTAGAAAAAAGAAAGACGTGTTCCTGTAGCTGGTTCGAATCCAAACCTAGACTATGACTATATATGGTGCTATGCTACTCTACAAGTAATGAAACTGACATATCCAATGTTCGCTTCTCCTCTTCTCTACTTACTCTGCCTAGCATCAGAAGCTCTGGCCGCAGCAACCATGCCCGCTGGCTGCTCGTCCACCTGCTCTTCAGCAGGCCACAACCAGATATGCACCAAGTCGCCACCCGTACCATCTCTTGTGGGTGTCATCACACCCCCGCCGGCACGCGCACCCCAGCCGATTGCTCATCGCAACCCGCTGCCGTTGTTGTGGTGCCACTGCTGGAAATCACGCAGAGTCATCCGTCGCGTCTCAACCACAATCCGCAACCCTGGCCGAGTCTTCTACAAATGCCCGAATCATGGGGTAATAATATGTTTAAGTGTTGTTCTGCTTCTTTCAGTTGCTGATTTTTTTTAATAGTTTGGTTGATGATCTTCCAATTTGATTCGTGCATAAAAGGGAAGATTCGTGTGATTTGTATTTCTGGGAAGTTGCTGATGTGGGGGAATGCAACTACGCTGATTATTTGGTTAGCCAAGGAATCCCAATACCATCAGGTTGGGGTGTTGGACAAGTGACTGAAGGAACGACAGAAGAGGAAGATTGAGAGCAGAAGGTTAAAGATGCAGTTCCTCTGATCATGGCCAAGCAACAGTTGCTGAACTGCCTTGACAACAACGAGGAGATGAAAGAGCTTATGAAGATAACGGCCAAAATCGATGTGCTCTGTAGGATGATTGTCTCTTTATTTGCAGTGTATGTAGCACTTGTGATGTATTCAATGGCTACGACATGAGCACTTTGCTGAAACTAGTAATGAATGAAACCTGTGTAGTAGGCTGGGCGTAGTGTTGTGAACATCTAATGATTTCTATTAATGGAAATCAGGGGGTATCCCCTTTTTCTCATATAAATAAATAAATAGCAGAGGCCCTGTCGGGTCAGCTTTGTTCTCATTCAAAGACGTCGAGCAAATTGCAGTCCAACAGCAAACTATGTCATCAAATTCAAGTTTCACAGCCAAATACGAGTACAACTAAACAACAATGTCATCATGTTTTAGTTGTCATACAATCACCAAAAACAAATCAGCATACATAACAAGTGATGTTCTCACAACAAAATACTAAACAACATGTTCATCAGGTTTTAGTTGTCATAGCAAACACAATTTCACATAGTAGATAAAAAAGTCCTCTGACAGGAAAATACGACAAAGGCAATGTAATCATCATCCGCAGCAGCAGCATCAACATCTTCGCCATGTGTATCAGTCTGAATCATAATTCCCCATGGTGTCATCTTCCTCTTCGTCCTCAACGTCCTCGAATGTTGGCTTCTTCTTGATCAACTCTTGTATGTCCACAGCACGACAGACAATGTTTTCACCGACGTCATTGACGTGATGGTTCTCAAAGATATTAGGAACATTTGTGTTATCTGGTACATCAGGAACAGTGTAAGCATCATCTTGTTGTGAAACTTCATTAAACTAATTCCTCTGCTCAAACCTTTGCAATACTCTCCAGTCATCGCTACGTGCAAATGTGTCTTCCAAGAAAAATATCTGTGTTGCTTGATTTGCCAAAAAAGGCTCGTTGGTCTGGTACGCCGCCTTGACATTGATGGATTTTAAATAATCATCAGCTCTGGGTTTTGCGATCCTGGAAAATAGGTTATACCAACCACAACACAACAAAACCACACACCGATGATCCTCGAAACTGGAGATATACTGCAACTGAACAATGTCTGTTATGTTAGCATACATTTCAGTTGTCTCTTTGTCATACGTATCCGTGCTCATGATGGCACTATTTTGTGTCTTCCTTCCTTCGTCTCTTGCAAGGGTGTTGTAGCGCACATCTCCAACAACACAAGATTCATAATGTCTTACCCGAGTATCAGGACCCATTGCTAGTGAGTAAAGGGCATCATCAACTGCCTGCCCATCTTCCCGCATCTTCTTAACCTATAGTTAGACAATAGACAAGCTGATCATCTTATGTACTCAATATATTAAAAAGACTGACAGTGCACTTCAAAATCTTACATGGTTCTTGAACCATTTCGCAAATCCTGCCATAACCATTTTGTCAATGTTTCTTGGATTTTGCGGCAGTAACTCCTCTTTGTAGAAGCTGCACAACATAGTGATCGCGTCAAACATCTAAATATATAAGAATGTGCTGCAAGTTTAGTAGATTATGATGTATAAGTTGCAGTACTGCACTTACTTGATATAAGGTAGTATCTCAGGACAGTTATTCAACACATACCAAACCATTTTGTCCAAATCAGGTTTGTCCTCTTTTCGAATCTTCCCTGTAACTCGAACAGAATAATGGAAAACATTGAGCCCGGGATTGTCTTCACCCACCTCTTTACTAAGCTGATCAGCTGTTTCAATGTATTTTGAGCAGAATGTCAACGCTTCTGTAGCAATGTAGGCCTATGCAATGGAACCCTCGGGTCTAGCTTTGTTCCTAACATAGCCCTTGAAAGTGCCTAGCCGCCTTTCAATAGGGTACATCCAGCCATAATGTACTGGACCTCTAAGTAGTGCCTCATCATGTAGATGAACAGCCAAATGCACCATCACATAAAAGAAGGCTGGAGGGTACATCTTCTCAAGGTCGCATAGGATAGTTGGTATCTTGTCTCTAAGACGCTCCAAAGCATCTATCCTAATATTCCTACTATAGAGTTCCCTGAAGAATTGTCCCAACTCTACAAATTCTTTGTATAAGTCAGGGCGGCCCAATCCTCTAAGGATAACAGGTAAAACCCTTTGAAGTAGGACATGGCAGTCATGAGTTTTCAACCCTTGTACCTTGTTTCCATCTGCACTGACTCTCCTTTCAGGGTTGGAAGCAAATCCATGTGGGAATCTCACACGTGACAGGACCTCGCATAATTCTTTTCTTTTTACCTTGTCCAAGACGTACACAGCTGGTGCCATATCCCATGGTTGACCTTCATCTTGCACCTGCAAATCCTTTCTGATACCCAGGTGTGTCAAATCAATCCTAGATTTTAAGGTATCTTTCGTCTTGCCTTCAATATTAAGAAGTGTGCCGATAATGTTGTCACATATATTTTTCTCGATGTGCATCACATCAAGATTATGCCGCACATCCAAATCTTTCCAATACTCCAAGTCCCACAAAGTGGACCTGCGGGTAAACAATAATCTCTCTTCTACCCTGCCACACTTCCGTTTCCCGCTACCATTACCAGGATGGTTTCCTGGTTTAATATGCCTGACCTTCTCTAATTCCACTTGCAAATCATCAGCGGTGGGCCTCTTTGGCGCATCACTGTTTTCATGCTTTGCATTGAACACATGTCTTTGGTATTTTCTAGGATGCGACTTGTCCTTGGCAAGGAAACGGCGTTGTCCAATGTAACAGATCTTGCTAAGTATTGCGTATGACAGCGGATTCCTGTCACAGTGAACACATGCATTGTAACCATGTGTCGTTCGCCCTGACATAGTGCCCAAAGCCGGATAATCATGGATGCACCAAATTATAACAGCACGCAGAAAGAAATCAGCTGGTGGGCTGCTATATAGGTCTTGAGTGAGAACACCCTTCCATAGCTATTGAAGTTCCTCCACAAGAGGCTCCATGAACAAATCAAAATCCTTTACAGGACTTTTTGGACCTGGGATGAGCAAGGCCATCATGTAGTTTGATTCTTTGGTGCAGACATTTGGAGGCATGTTGTAAGGGATAACAAGCACTGGCCACATGCTATATGTGGCGCTCTGGTGGCCAAATGGGTTAATTCCATCTGAGGCTAAGCCAAGTCTAATGTTTCTCGGGTCAGCAGCAAACTCTTTGTGTTTATCATTCAAGCTTTTCCACTCACTACCATGAGATGGATGGCTCATTTCATTCTGATATTTGTACTCCTAGTTCCTAGAATGCCACAGTACATCCTCTCTTGTTTCAGCATCATGAAACAACCTCTGTAATCTTGGTGTAATTGGAAAATGTCTCAGAACATTATGAGGAATCCTCTTCACAGCATCGCCATCTTTCCATCTTGATGATTTGCATTTCGGGCATTCACTTAAGTTGGCATAATCCTTCTAGAACAGAACACACTTATTCTTACAAAGATGGATCATATCATATCCAATTCCAACTGCACGAAGGGAATTCTTCATTTTACTGTAGGTGTGTGGCAGCTCAGACGCATCTGGGAAAGATTTGTGGAAAGCAGCCAACATCACATCGAATGATTTGTTGGTCATCCGCTTAGATGTCTTCACCTGAAGAAAGGTGACCATAGCTGAGAATACTAACAGCTTATTTCCTAGGGTGACAACAACGTTGCATTGTTCCAACATGCGGGCCCACCGTTTTTCTTCTGCAGGTGAAAGTTCACGGAATGCACGAGCATTTCGTGGCATTGTTTCAATGTTGGTCAAACTCACTAGCTCCGCCACCACCACCTCCTCCTCCTCTTCCACCTGAGTATCAGGAAGATCAAGATGGTGATCTGCTGCTTCCACATAGTCAATAACATTGACGTTCACAGCTTCACCATGATGAACCCACCTAGTATATGTGACCGACATCCCATACAAGTGTAGATGATTTTGCACAGTTGACTGGGGTCTTGTAACTGAATTCATACAACTGCTGCACGGGCAGAGCACATCTGATTTCGGACCACCGTACTCAGCTCTGATAAAGTTCATGAAGTTTTCAACCCCCTCGACATATGCAGCGGAGAATCTTCAAGCAAAAGTTATCCAAGTCCTGTCCATCTGTTAGACATACAAATTAGCTCTTCTACTAGATATTATAGGAAAAACATATATGCTTTTTTATGAAGTCCAGAAAAAAATACATAGGTCGATGTCTAAAGCTATGGCAAGATATTTGGACGAGCAGATCTAAGTAACAAAATATATGTAAAGCTAATTCAGCAAACAGATTTGAGTGCCAAATTATGGAGGTTGTTTCAGCAGTCAATGAGGCCGAGCACACAACCATAGAACTATCCAAGGCCATCGCAGCAACAAAGATCGAGTATAAAACAGTGTAGAGCTATTTCACCTAACAGATTGGCTAGTAGACCATGGCAATCTATGTCACAATAAATATATGGCAGGATATTTTAGCAACTAATCGGCCTTGGCATGCCATCTCAGCTAAGCAGATTGAGTGCAGAACAGGGCAAGGAAGCTTCTTAACCAGAGCATATTGACAGTAAACTACTTCGGCAAACAGTGAGATTAACAACGTCTATCAGCTAACATTCAGCGCTACACTGACATGAATGGGGCCTCAGTCTAGAATGCGCGTACCGTGGGAGAAACTGACCACCGTGCGTCTCCACACGAACGTCGCCAGCGGTGGTGGCGCTGACTGCCGTGCGCCTCCACAAGAACGTAGCCAGAGGTGGCGGCGCGGCTAGAGGACGGTAGTCTACGAGAGCGTACTGTGGGAGTGAGAGGATCGCTGAACCGCGACACCGGCGTATCGGCGCAGCGGGGAGGGCGGCTTTGGCAGAGCGAATGGAGTGGAGGGGGACATGGGGGAGAGGGGTTTGGGGAATATTATTGGCTAGTTGTCCGAAGGGCGGTTGGATCGGATTTGGGGAGAATTTTTGGGTGGGGGGGAGGATTTTTGTGCGGTGGGCGGGGGGAGTTTGGCGCATGGTCGGTTTCTCCAAGTGCAGTCCCATGTGTTAGTGAAGAGGCAAGCCGAAGCGCGTTCCGTTTGCGTGAGTCGTGTGCAGGACCGAACGTGTGTGGGGTGCAATGCGACCGCGACAGGAATGCTGTGAGTGTACCACCTTTTTTCCTTTTAAACTAGGTGCTTCGCCCCGTCAAAAAAAATTGTTGCTTCGCACGATCCATCAATACTACTACTAGTAATCTGGTAATCCCGACTAAAATGGCGCGGCCGGGTCTTTTTCCGCGCGATATGCTGGGAGGTTGGCTTAGTTGGGTTTTTTAGGACGAGTAATGCTACACCTACGTAATCCCAGTTACGTAATTAACGTAATGTGAAACGTGTGAGCTGTTGATTGTAGATTGGGGGAGGGAGGGGCCCACCACCATGAAAATCAGGGGAGGAGAGAGATAGGCAATTTACGTTAACCCTTTCATAGGTTCCCGTAGATGTAGAAAGATGTGAAATGCGTGAATGTGTAGTGGACGTACTATTGGAGTGCCTAAGATAATTTGTGTATGTATAGACCCTATGTGTTTATTTTACTTCGCATGTTAGATTCGTCTCGGTTCAATAAAAAGAAGAGTTGGTGATGATGGTGTGCCTGTCATCCTACAATATAGGTCGTCCGATCTATATCTAATGGATAGGAAGGAAACTATGACAATTTACCCGCACTCCTCTCCACATTAGCAGATAAGGCTTTCCCTCGTTCATCCTTTTCTCCCACAAGATCTTGATCTTCCGTGCAATGCACGGGCATCTTGCTAGTACTCCTACAATATGTATATTATTGTGAAAGTTCATATACACCGGCCGAGATTAATGCAAACACGACAGATTTTCATTACATTTCAAACTTTTATAGGACAGGAAAATAAAAGAAACCCGACCCTAAACCTATTCTACGACGGCGACCAATGTCCTCCATCTGCGATCTCTACGTATGGGGGCGGGGTTCCAGACCCGTGAAGTGAAGGTGCCGTCTTCGGCGAGGAAGAGTAGAACACGGGATACGGGACGGCTAGTTGGCACACCATGCCCTGCCGCCTCCCATGCCCTACTCATCCTCGGAGGAGTTCCCGACCTCGGCGGTGCCGAACGTTGGACGGCGGCAAGTAGGACGCGTGGCTGACGGTGCTCCCGTCGTCGGCCGCCAGCGTGGCCACCGCTTGTGCGGTCGCGTCCGCGTCCAGCTACACCGCTATTGCGTCGCGAGAGGCGACTTGAGCGAGGACGGCGACCTCGAGCTTCATCCCCGAAGACAAGCTCTCTCGCAGAGCGTTCGCACTTGCGGTCATGGCGGATGTGGTGCCAGGTAGGAGGACGATGTGCTATGGTGTGGAGGTTAGCTGGGCGTTGCCGCTTTATGTAGCGCATTCTGGTGAGGCCAAGCGTCCGGGTGTGTCATTAAGTCGCCGGAGTTGGTTCCTCAGGCACTGAGCCTCTTAACGACGACATACGAACGTACGACATGAATGCGGGCAGCTGGCGCCGGCTGGCAACGCACCGCGCAACGGTGCGAGGGACGAGGGTTTTGGTGTGCCAGGGTAGTCAGCTGCGGTCGTGGCAACGTTGGAGATGCCCTTTGCTCACAGGCAATCCCCGCATGTCATTGAAAAAGCAAGATGACCTGGCATGTCTCACGTCCAGAGGATGCAGTTGGTCACGCTACACCACTCCGCGGACGTGTCGCGGCGCCCCATGCATCCTCTACGAGCCGGGTGTTGGGGTGTGTTTGGATTGTGGCCAAAGTGCACCTTACCAAAATTTTGGTCATGACCCAAAGCTTGGTCTTTGTTTGGATGGTTGCCATTTTTTTGGCATACCAATGAACTCTAGCCAACTCTAGTTCATTTTTCTTGCCAATGTCGGCCAAATCATGGGCAACCAATAGCTCAACCAAAATTTTGGTCATGACCCAAAGATTGGTCTTTGTTTGAATGGTTGCCATTTCTTTGGCATGCCAAAGAACTCTAGCCAACTCTAGTTCATTTTTCTTGCCAATGTCGGCCAAATCATGGGCAACCAATACCTCAACCAAAATTTTGGCTACCCAATGCTTTGATGGGTCAACCTTGGGCACAAACCAAACATACCATTGGTCGGGAACACAGCACTAATGCCACCCTCGGTACACTGAAACCGACCGTGTCTAGCTACGATATGAGAGTGTCGCTCACCGCGGTCACCGTGTCTAGAGGCGGTGCTGGAGCTGCGCCCCGTTGTTGGCCCCAACGACCCACATGAATAGTTGTCGCTGGCGAGGAGGTCGTGGTCCAGCTCCTCCATTGGACTAGTCTGCGCTACGTTGTCCCGACGGGTGTGTCCCACATGTCGGTTTCCCTGTTTTCCCAGCCATATTCGAGCGTCAGTGCTCCGCGTTGCACATTAGGCCTTTCACTATGTAGGCCAAGCGAGACAACTTATTGTTTATTTGAGTCGTTCAAGTATAATCATGTGGTGTTTGCTTACTTCTCATTCCTCTCCAACCCTCTTCTCCATCGATCATGTCGCCCTCCAGTCGAGTCCATCCTCCCGCATGCCTCATTTGAACATTCCGCCGAGTATCATTCGCATGTACCCACCCTAGTCCTCTTTCAATAGATCTCCGGACCCCGAGATGAAATTGAGATGGAACGAGTGGGGGCATGTGATACCTAAGGCGGATTCAAAATTTTGAACCGGTGATCATAGCATCCGCAAATGATATATAAAGGGTAGTCAATGTTCGTTTCATTTTTGAACGTACAATATACTCCCTCCTATCCTTTCTAGTTTACATATAAGTTTTATGTGTAGTCAAAGTATCTCTACTTTGATCAAAAAGGTATCAACATTCAACAACGCCCAATCAATATTGTTAGATTCGTACGTACTCCTAGATTTGTACTCGAGATGGTTTCCAATTTGACTATTGACAAGATTAATAGTACATGAGATGTATAATGTAAAAATCATATCATTCGAAACTCCTTTCACATACGAATTTGACCGTATGCTTTGTGTAAGTTGCAGGTCATATATTAGTACTCTAACATTTGGTCAAAGTTAGCCTCGAAAAATGCATTAGACCCTGTATGCATTGTGTAAGTTGCATGTCATATATTATTACTCTAACATTTGTGTAAGTTGCATGTCATATATTATTACTCTAACATTTGGTCAAAGTAGTATAGTGGAAGTGGATCCTCTGACGTAGGTATCCCTGCCTTACCCTCCCTTTCGGTCACTTACTGGCAAACCCCATGCTTGCTAGGCCCCGCATGTCAGTTACTCAATGGGTTCGGCCACGTCAGGGGATCCTCATCCGTAGTATACTCCCTTTGTTTTTATTTACTCCGCATAAAACGGAGGGAGTGGTGGTATAATAAACGACGCGGGCGGGGGAGGGGGAGGGACGTCGGTTTTCTCTCAACTGTGGTCCCACAAGCGAGCAAAACACAAGACGAAGCACGTTCCATTCGGTGAGCGACATGGAGGGTCCAGCGTGTCGGGCTGCAACGCGAACGCGACAAGAGCGATGTACAGTCAAAACCGATTGACCGGTCGTCACCGGAACCACTATTCACACCAGAACCTTCGCTGCTTGTAAGTGCATCTAGTGCCACCCCTAGTTGGTTTTGGAGTATTGACAACAAACCTAGTTGAGGGACTAATGTGTTTGTGAGAATTGCAGGATAACACAGGTAGAAGTCCCTCATTGATTCGGTTTTCCTACTAGAGATGACCCCTAAAAATGTATGAAGACATTGATGTCAAAGGTGGTATATGAAGATATTCACATTAAAGACTATGACAAGAGAAGACATCGCATGAAGCCTATGGAGCTCGAAGACTTAGATCTTTCGTAGTTCTTTTTCTTCTTGTTTGCTGAGTCATAGGAACCACCGTACTGTTAAGTGGGGTCCAAGAGAACCAGTCAGAATGACTGAAGTGATGCTTAACCAAAACCTATGTCTTCGAGTGAAGACTATGAGAGTGAATCTTGTCCAGAGTCGGACAAGTCAGCTTTGCTTGTAGCCCAAGTAAAGTTGCCGTGTGAGTTTGAAATTTGACCGTTGGAACACGTGTCAGTTCCTTAGTGACCCAGGGTCATTTCGGACAAATCAGGTCGGGTTGCCTAGTGGCTATAAATAGCCCACCCCCTACAACCAAAAATGGTTGGCTGCTCAGAGTTAGTGTACGGCTTTTGTCGTTTGAGAGCAACCCACCTCGAAGCCCTTGAGAGAGAATTCCTTGCGAGGATAAAGCCCTAACCACCCAGAGCCAAAGAGAATTAGGCATCACTTTAGTCTTCTGGTCTGTGTGATCTGAAGACTTATTACACTTGAGGACTGTGAATCCTCCATCCGGTTAGGCGTCGCGTTCTGAGCATCCAAGAGACATTGTGGAGTGCCGGTGAACGAAGTCTGTGAAGGTTTGGGAGTCTACCTTGAAGACTTACCAGAGTGATTGGGTGAGGTCTATGTGACCTTAGCTCAAGGGGAATACGGTGAGGACTGGGTGTCCTGAGCTGCGTGTTCAGGACTGGGTGTCCGGGACTAGGTGTCCGGGACTGTGTGTCCTCAGGTTTAAATACCTAGCCGCCCTAAACAGACGTACAGTTGTCACAACAACTAGAACTGGTCCAACACATCATTGTCTTCAATGAGTCACTGGTTTCATCCTTCCCCTCTCTTTATGTACTGTTACTCCTTGTGAAGTCATTGTATGATTGCACTATCTTTCATCTTCACTGAGTGACTGCGTGTTCTGTTTGGCTTCATAATATCTTCCTACCTGATCCTTACTACATTGCTGCTATTAGTAATTGTGCTTTCACTCTATTGAATACTTGAATATGGCTTGCATAGTGTAGTCTACCTTCCGCTGCAGGGTAATCGGTTTATTTCTATCGTTTGTCTTTATAACCTCCACGTTTTGAAGACTTTCATAAAAATCGGCTATCCACCCCCCTCTAGTCGATATAACGCACTTTCAATTGGTATCAGAGCTAGGTACTCCCTTGTTCTGTGTGATTCGATTTAACCACCTGGAGTTTTAGCTATGTCGACTGCAGGGATAATCAAAGTCTCCGCTGCGTGCCCCATCTTCGATGGAACTGAATATCCCTACTAGAAATGACAATGAAAATGTCCAGCTCACATTTGATCGACTCACTGACATCACAAATGAGCTTCAAGCCCTTGGCGCTACTGAGATCACCAAGCATGAAGTCGTCAAGACACTACTGAGATCACTTGACAGTTCGTTTGACACCCTAGCCCTGATGATTCAAGAACGTCCTGATTTCAAGACACTCGATCCGTCTGACATACTTGAGAGGCTCAACACACATGAGTTTCAGCTTTCTGAGAAAAGAGATATCTACGGTCCAAACTATGGGCGAACTCATGCCTTGAAGGCAAAAACTGTCTCCTCATCTGAAGAAGAATTTGACAGCAGTTCTGATGATCCTGAAGACATTGGAAGGGAACTTGCTATGCTTGTGAATAAGTTCCAAAAATTCACCAAGAAGAAAGGCCTCAGAAAGTCTTCCCGATCAAGCTCAAGGAATGCTGAAGCTTCTGCTCATGACTACAAGAAGAAAACATGTCACAAGTGCAAGAAACCTGGCGACTTCATCTCTGAGTGTCCGCAGTGGGACAATGAGAACAAAAAGAAGAAGAAGAGCAAGGAATATGACTCTGACGACAAGAAGAAGAAATACTCAAAGTCTTATTCCAAGTCTTCTTCAAAGTCTTCATCACACAAGAAGAGCTCATCTGGCAAGGCACGTGCGTTTGTTGGCAAGGAAATGGATTCAGAGGAGGAGTCCGCTTCTGAGGAGGCGGAGGTGGAGTCTGAGGAGGAGTCCGATTCTGGCATCGCAAGTCTGGCTACATCATACGTTGCCAAGTCCATCTTCAACACTAAAGACAATGACCTCATCACCGACACCGATGAAAATGGCAAGGACTACTCCGCTCCTACCTACTGCTTCATGGCACGCGGTGCCAAGGTAAACACATGCACTACTCACTATCAAACATCTAGTGACGATGACTCTGATTGTGGTTCGAAACCCAGCTACAAAACACTTGCTAAAATTGCAACTGAACAACAGAAAGCCATGGAACATATTCAAAAACTGTTAGACAAAAGCGATGATCTGTTAGGCGCTGAAATGACTCGATCTGAGTCCTTAATTGAAGACATAAAAAATCTTCACGTTAAGTATGAGGAACTTGAAAGTCGTCATGAAACGCTCTCAACAACTCATGAAAAGCTTTCCTATGATTATCTTCAAAGGAAGCAAGATCTTGAGAAATTGAGAGCAGCTCATGAAGATCTTCAAAAGGAAAATGAGTCACTTCATGCCAAATAGATCAGTTCCGCTCAGGAAGGATTTGAACCACCATGTCTTAAATGCATTGAGCGTGATAATGCTACTACTGTTGCTGAATGTTCTACTGCTGCTACTGTTGCAATATCTTCAACTGTTGATGTGGGAACTAACCCCTCTGCTGAGGATTCCACTGCTATTGCTGATGAGAATTCTAGGTTGAAGACATTGCTTGAAACAGGGATGTACAAAAGTCTTAAAGGGCATCAGACACTATGTGATGTCCTCAAAAAGCAGATCTTGAACCGAAACCCGAGGAAAGAGGGTGTTGGGTTCATAAGGAAAATGAACGCTGATGGCTCTTACTGGAAACCTGAGTAGTACCCCAAAACCACATGGGTTGCTCCAAAGGAATCTTCAGCAGATCTATCCAATCTATCTGGCTTCTCTTGTGCAAACCCCATTGTCATTGATGAATCCTTTGATGCAAACTATAAACTGTTTAAGAATCAGAATGGTGAAGTGTTTGCCAGGTACATTGGTACTAACTGCAGGAATGGACCGCCTATGAAGAAGATCTGGGTTCCGAAAAGGTGTCTGGAGAATCTTCCTATGAATGTCATCATGACACCACACATGAAGAAGACAAACCTCAGACCACAGGCTTCATACGGACCAAAGGCGTCATACAGACAGAGGACTCACCTGAGTCGCACTAACGCAAATGTTTTGCAGGGAAACCATACTCAGGCCTATGAATATGAGCGCGGTTCATCAAACCGCCATGTTCATAAGACCAAGAACTATTCTGCTTATTCTTATAAGTACTACTGTCCACCTGCAAGACTTTTTGCTAGGGGTACAAAGCCAAAGTTCTCAAACGCTGCACTTAGACTTATTGCTTCTAAGCCACCCTTGAAGATGTGGGTGGCTAAGAAAGCTTAACTCTCTTTTGCAGGGAAAGGTCTCCAGCAGAAAACCAAAATCGTCTGACGCTATTGCTGCGGACCTTAAACATCTTGTAGGGCGCAAGATCAAATGCCCGAATGGTCTTACTATGTACTTCGTTCCTGAATCGCTTGCTACTCTCCCTATTAGTCCTAATGTGGATCTAAGCTTTCATAACCCACTGGTTCGTCAAATGTTTTTGCCTCACAATTCTCTTCGTGAAGCCTATCCCCCTAACTGCACTGTAGGGTACGACACCAGCGTCTTTAGAATGGATTATTGATAGTGGGTGTAGCAATCACATGACTGGCGAAAGAAGCCTTCTTATGGACTCAACCTTACGTCCATCTGACAAGAGTCACATCACATTTGCTGACACTGGTAAAAGTAAGGTACTGGGTCTAGGTAGAGTTGCAATCTCAAAGGATCAACACATGGATAAAGTCATGCTTATTGAGTCCCTTGGCTTCAACTTAATGTCTGTCTCAATGCTTTGCGATTTGAACATGATTGTAATATTTGGAAAATATCGCTGCCTTGTACTAATGGAATCTGACAAGTCTCTAGTGTTTGAAGGGTATCGGAAAGATGATTTGTACGTGGTAGATTTTTCGGCAGGACCACAGCTTGCCGTATGTCTTCTAGCAAAGGCTTCAGAATGCTGGCTCTGGCATCGGAGGCTAGGGCATGCTGGCATGAGGAACCTACACACCCTTGCAAAGAAGAAGCATGTCATAGGCATTGAGGGCGTCAAGTTCAAGAAAGATCACTTATGCGGTGCCTGTGAAGCAGGAAAGATGACAAGGGCCAAACATCCCTCGAAGACAATCATGACAACTACTCGACCCTTCGAACTGCTCCACATGGATCTTTTCGGTCCCACTCATTACTCAACTCTTACTACTACTGCTTGTATCTATGGCTTTGTCATTGTTGATGATTATTCTAGATATACTTGGCTGCACATAATCCTCTACAAGACTGAAGTGCAGGATGTCTTCAGACGCTTCGCCAATCGAGCAATGAACAACTATGGCGCCAAGATAAAGCACATCAGAAGTGACAATGGCAATGAATTCAAGAACACTGGCCTTGATACATATCTTGATACTTTGGGCATCACACATGAATTCTCAGTCCCGTACATGCCACAGCAGAATGGCGTCGTCGAACGCAAGAACAGAAATCATTGAGATGGCCCGAACGATGCTTGATGAATACAAGACTCCAAGAAAATTCTGGCCTGAAGCCATTGATACTGCATGCCATACAATCAATCGTGTTTATCTTCACAAGCTTCTGAACAAGACATCTTATGAGCTCCTTACTGGCAAGAAGCCAAATGTCAGTTACTTCAGAGTATTTGGTGCCAGGTGCTTGATGAAGGATCCACATCACACTTCAAAATTTGCACCAAAAGCACATGAGAGTTTTATGCTTGGATATGGAAAGGATTCGCACTCCTACAGAGTCTTCAATCTCTTTCATTATAAAGTGGTTGAAACAGTGGATGTGTGGTTTGATGAGACTAACGGTTCACAAAGAGAGCACCTCCCGAATATGCTAGATGAAGTTCCATCCAGCGAATCAATCAAGCTTATGGGAACCGGAGAAATCATACCCTCTGAAGCTCAACCCGAAGAGGAACTTATCATCTCCGCACCTGATCAACCTGAAGACAATGCTCAGCCTGAAGACAATCCCACTAACAATGACAATGATCAGCAAGAGCAAAACCTTCGTCCTGTACATCCTCGTGTTGCCAATGAAGTGCAGATTGGGAGAATAATTGACAGCATCAATGCACCCGGTCCGCTCACTCGATCAAGGGCAACTCAGTTGGCAAATTTCTGTGGGCACTTCGCAGTCATCTCAATAACAAAACCCAAGAAAGTTGAAGAAGCCTTCATGGAACCTGAATGGATTCAAGCTATGCAAAAGAGCTTCAACAGTTTGAGCTAAATAATGTATGGGAACTGGTTAAGCGTCCTGATCCTCGGAAGCACAACATAATAGGCACCAATTGGATATACCGCAACAAGCAAGATGAGCATGGTCAAGTTGTCAGAAACAAAGCTCGTCTTGTTGCTCAAGGATATACTCAAGTGGAAGGCATTGACTTCGATGAAACATTTGCTCCTGTGGCTAGACTTGAAGCCATACACATACTGCTGGCCTATGCCAATCATCACAACATACTTCTATATCAAATGGATGTGAAGAGCGCCTTTCTCAATGGCAAGATTGAAGAAGAAGTGTATGTTGCACAACCGCCTGGCTTTGAAGATCCAAAACATCCTGACATGGTATACAAGCTCAACAAGGCACTCTATGGCCTCAAACAAGCCCCTCGGGCCTGGTATGACACACTCAAATACATCCTGAAGAGCAAAGGCTTCATACCTGGTTCCCTAGACCCCACTCTCTTCACGAAGACATATGATGGTGAACTGTTTGTGTGCCAAATATATGCGGATGACATTATCTTCGGCTGCACCAATCAGAAGTATAGTGAAGAGTTTGGATATATGATGCAAGAGCAATATCAGATGTCCATGATGGGAGAGCTGAAGTTCCTCCTCGGTCTCCAAATACGACAGCAACGCAACAGCATCTTCATATCTCAAGAGAAGTATCTCAAAGATTGCCTGAAGAAGTTCGGTATGCAAGACTGCAAAGGCTTCACGACATCAATGCCAGCCAAGCATCATCTGGGTCCTGACGACAATGGTAAAGAGTTCGACCAAAAGGTATACTGCTCCATGATTGGTTCTTTGTTTTATCTATGTGCATTTAGGCCAGATATTATGCTTAGTGTTTGCATGTGTGCTCGATTTCAAGCGACATCAAAGGAGCCGCAACACTTAGCTGTGAAGCGAATTCTTCGATATTTGGCTCACACCCCAACTCTAGGATTATGGTATCCAATGGGCTAAGAGTTTGATCTGGTTGGATTCTCGGATGCTGATTATGCTGGTGACAAGGTGGATCGCAAGTCTACATCAGGCACATGTCATTTTCTGGGACGATCACTTGTATGTTGGTCTTCAAAGAAGCAGAACTGTGTATCTCTCTCCACTGCTTAATCTGAATGCATTGCTGCTGGATCTTGCTGCGCTCAGCTTCTGTGGATGAAGCAAACACTCAAGGACTATGGCATTCATCTGAAGCAAGTGCCACTCTACTGCAACAATGAAAGCGCCATCAAGATTGCCAACAACCCAGTTCAGCACTCGAAGACAAAGCACATTGAAATTCGTCATCACTTTCTCAGAGATCATGTTGTGAAGGAAGATATTGATATCATACACGTCAACACTGAAGAGCAATTGGCAGATATCTTCACCAAGCCCTTGGATGAGAAGAGATTTTGCAAGTTACGGTGTGAGTTAAATATCCTGGAATCCTCAAATGTCCTGTGATCAGGCACACATCCTAACACTTATGCATATTGATGACTTAGATGTGCAACACACGAAGTAAAGTATATCTTCAAGCAATGAAGACATACATTCTAAGTGTGAATACATTAATGTGGTATTTGACTTCGGAGCGCCACGATAATTGTGCGCCGTGTCTGGGTCTAATACTTCCTATATGGTGGGTAACGCCACCACCAAATGTTCTGTTTGAAGTGTTTCACTCATGGCGTTACATTTGCTATATCTTCACATTTGGTATTGGCTTCAATCTCAACATATCTTCATGATTATCTTCACTATGTTGATTATATATATATATATATATATATATATATATATATATATATATATATATATACTAGTGTTCTATCCTCTACAACATTCACTTATAGCTATGTCTTCTTGTTGAATCTTTTGAAATAAGTGAATGTGATCGGACCCTAACCTCTCTATGCTTTCTATCTCAAACTCTATCTCTCCAAATCATATGCATTCTATTGAAACTGTCGAATGTCTTCTCTGCGTTCTTGTCAGTAGAAGATACAGAGACAACCATTAAGTCCGTTTTCAATGCTCATTCCTCCACCTGAAACCCGGAGAAGTGGGAACGACCACCCGACAATCCAGGCGTGCGTGGGATGTGGAACAAACCCCAATATGTTGCATGATGGCCACGTGTTCCTCAGATGCGAATCGCCAGGGGCACCTGTGTAATAACGCAGTGCCGCCCCTGTACCTATAAATACACACCTCACAGCAGTCATTATCTCTACTTCCACTCTCGCACGAACCCTAGCGCCACCGCTAGCCCTCGACGACGCCGGTGATGAAGCGCTTCACTGCCGCAACCTCTCCGACGCCGTCTTCACGCCGACCGCGGACATCGCCTTCTCCGCCGTCGTCGTAGGTGTCCTCCGTCGCCAAGTTAGGGCACGGACGATCGAACTGCTCGGCCTCCTCTTCCACTCCGTCTAGCAGTTCTTCGTGTGGTAAATAACACCTCCTTTTTACGGCCTCTTTGATCCTATAGCTTTATCACTTCCTACCACAAGCAATTTCTATTCACACAAGTTGGATCTCTTTCATACTGCATCTCATAACATGCCTAGTATATTCACTTATGCTTCACAAAGTAGTTAGATTCCTCACTTGTACTGATCTGTGGATTTGTACAAATCTGGAACCAACTCCTTATCTATGAGTGAATGTCTTCGCACGATGAGGTCAATGTCTTCTAAACTGATTTATCTTCAAAATCTTCTGAGAATGCATATGACCTCTTCCCCTTGCCTCGCACCTTAATGCTATCACTGGTACATGTCCGTGGGAGAATCCCTTGGTTCTCATAGTCTGCATTCATTTGCAGAATTCTTACAGCATCACATAAATTCTCCCGAAGCCAGTTCCTGTTTGTCCAGCAAGCGAAAACCTTTGAAGCCTCTGAATGTATTGAAGCCTTTCAGATTAAAGTTCATGGCTTCAGAGAAATCAACAAGGAAGGGTGGCAGAAAGCATCATGGAGAAACATCAAGAGATCTGCCCGATGACCTCTCAGAGCTGTACAAGACAGATCCTGAAGAGGATTACAATCAGCGCAAGACACGAATCCAATGGATTCGACGCTATTGGGCAGAACAGTGGTTCAAGTACAGATTTGTGACAAAGGAATATGTTGAAAAGAATGCCATCAAGCGACCATGGGGAGACATCCTCTACAAAAATCTTCAACCCAGGACCAGAGATGAAGCCATTGAACAAGGCTTCTATCCCTGCATGGTCCATGGACCACAGCCTGCAGATGCTGACCCATTGTCACTGCTATGGTGTCGTGACGACATTCTGTTCAAGTGCAACTTCCAGTTTGCCCAGAACTCAGCAAAGCAGAACAAGAAGACATTGGGACTAGACTTCAACCCTGGTCCTTCTTCTCCAAGGGCTGACGGCACACGTGATGCAGAACCCAATGTCGTCGGTCCTTTCTACAACCTTGAAGGTCTCATCACCCATATCTTGGTTCAAGGTACAGCCGTGAATGAGCCTGCAGATGACGCTGAATCAGATGAAGCGCCTACAGCGCCGAAGCCAAAGAAGCAGCCTAAAGCTTCAAAGCCGGCCTTTGCTCCTAAAATCTCACGGGTGAAGCCACTGGCAACTGCACCTCCTGAAGACAGTGTGCAGTTTGAAGATTTGTCACGCATCTCCAAGCCCCAGAAGGTCAAGATGCCTCTGTCACACACCGGCCAAGAGCTAACAGCTGCTGCCATTCTGCGGAATGATGCCATTGATCTGTCAAGTGATGAAGATCTTGCAGATGACGCTCTTGAGAAACTCATCAAGAGCAAAGAAGAAGCAGAAATCTTCAATGATCTGCCTCTCTTTGATGTAACAATCATCCACAACTTCATTGATGAGTGGTTTGACACGCCAAACATCAGCTTCGAAGATCTGCAACTACCCATTGGCCTTAGTGTCGCCTTCCATGGCGCCATTGCTTCAGAGCTAGCTATCGCCCAACGCATTGTTGAACTGAAGCAGAAGATTGACTTTGAGAAATCTCAGTTCAAGAAGCATATGGCCAAGCTCAGCGTGCAAGAGGTGAACAACTTCAAGATTATGCTGCACGAGCTCAAGGAAGCCTTTCTCAAGAAACATGCAGAAGCTCAGGGTTCTCGTGAGCGCATGAAGGTTCTGGCTGATAGATGTGTGCAAGCCTACAATGAGGCTGAGAAGCGCAAGGCCCTTGGGCATCCTGGCATCGACCCCAGGATGGCTGCAAAGAAGAAGAAGAAGCCCGCTACGGCTGAACCCGACGCACCAAGGCAGGAAGCAGATCCCATTGTCTTCCCAACTAGCATGACTGGCCCGAAGCCAAAGGCCAGGTCAACCGCTTCAGAACTAAAGAAGACGAGGACTGCTGAGGCTGAAGCCAAAAAAAGGAAACATCCTGCAGCCTCTCCTACGGCCCCCTCCAAGAAGAAGAGGAAGACCAAGAAGGAACGGGCTGCTCACACAGAGCCCTGTATTGTTGAACCCATTTCCATGGTTCGTCCTGACGCTGAACGCCAACTGACAATCCATGAGCCTGCTTTCACAGAGGCTCATGAAGCTGAAGACTTTCCAGCAGCTGATCCCATCGCTGCTGACGACATTGGTCACCATGACCATGTAGAAGATGGTGCAGTCCTTCCTCAGCCCGAGCACAGCGAACTCATCAGCATTGGTCGTCCTCTGACGCCAATTGCTTAGGATGCTTCATGGGCTGATCGCCCACAAGAGGAAGAAGACTTTGAGGCCCAGCCAATTCCAACTACACAGGCGTCGCCTGCGTTGTGCAGGCTTCGCAAAGGACCAAGGCCTCGAGTCTCTGCGTCTGAAGCTGAAGCTGCTGAAGACATTCCGACTGCATCAGCCGATGAAGAAGAAGTCCCACAAGCTGCTACTCCCCTGTCCCACCAAGAAGCGTTTCTTGAGGAGAATGTGGTTGTGACCGACCCTCCAGCTCGTCAAGTGGAGGTTGAAAATCTTGAGGCTGCCACCACCAACACCAATGAAGCCACTAACGTTGTCATGGCTGAAGCTAATGTGGAGCCCTCACCAACAAAAGCACCAGAAGTCAGCGAAGCCACTGATCCCACTGCTTCTGTTCCCGTGCCTGCTGCCGGTCCTCAGTTCGACTATCATGTTGAGCACAAGCCTCAGGTACATAAGCCAATCCCAAGATTGCCCAGTTTCCCAATTCCTGCATCAGCACCTGGATCCTTCAATATCAATGGCTTCAGAGCAGACAACACATTCTTCAATAGCTCCAGGAACGCCTACTCAAGGGAAAGAATATCATCTGATCGGTTCTGGAGCTATCCGCGGCGAAGCTATTACTCCTGCATTCTTTACAATCAAGGTCGCATCTTCCCACACAAGCGTCTTGACATTGAAGCAATAGCTAGTCTGCCCTGTCTGGAAGAAGCTCTGGATTGCTTCAAAGAGGTTGGATTGCTGCCGTTCGTCACTGACCAAGAGCATTGGAATGAAGAGTTGCTACTCCAATTCTATGCCACACTTCACA
The DNA here is from genome assembly GCF_018294505.1 of Triticum aestivum. Taxonomy (NCBI): domain Eukaryota; kingdom Viridiplantae; phylum Streptophyta; class Magnoliopsida; order Poales; family Poaceae; genus Triticum; species Triticum aestivum. Next base: position 310,988,519 of record NC_057809.1, read on the forward strand.
TCCGCGGGTATAACAGAGATCCGAAGACTTGGGTCCTGGAGTGGATGACAGGAAACATTCATCACGAAGCCAAAGCCTTTGACATCATTGAGCTCACTGGTCTACCCACTCCCGGCGACCTCTACAAATCTGGCTGTCAACTTCACAGTGAAGCTGTGGAGAGCATCTTTCAGAAGACTGAACCTAACATGAGTCAGATGCTCAGTATGATGAAGCCATTGCCCCAAGATGCTGCATATCCCAAAGAGTTCTTCGTTGAAGACCTAGAGTATCTGCCAAGGACTATTTATCACATCATAAGGCGAACTCTCTGGCCCATCAAAGGGCACTCTCCACATGCCAGCTGGAAGGTGCAATGAAGACTTTGGTCTTCTATATTCTTCATGGCAAATGCTTCAATGCACAGGACTTCTTCATTCGCCAACTTGCTGCATCAGGCTCTGATCTGTTTGGCTTGAAGTTCTAAGCCCCATGTGTAATGCGGCTGATCAAACTTCACTCTGCTATCTCATATCAACCATATGCTCACAATCATCGGATTTTTCTGCCTGATGTGGATATGTCTATTGAAGCCATCTATCCTGAGCCTGCCAAGGAACCTCTAAGCCTTCAGAATGCAGAGCATCAAAGTTTTTCTCAGATCATTGAAGGAGTTGAAGTAGTCACTCGTGTGTATCCTTTGGCTGCCACTACACGTGCACCGCATCCTGCTCTCGCTGAAGCCACTGACAGTACAACTGCCCCATGACCCAAGAAGCGCACTCGTGTTCTCAATGACCGAGAGCTTCTTGTGGCTCTTCATCAGAAATAGGATAGGCATCATGACTGGCTGAAGCATCAAATGCAAAGCTTCTTGGTGGATGTTAATCGCATTCGCAATCTTGCCACCAAGAATGCTTTTGTTGCCCATGAAACCTCTCGCCGCACATGGAAAGGGCTGACGCTGATGTGTTCTGAAGATGATCTTCAAGAGGATGGCTTCTCTGAGCGCTTCAAGTTTGACTCCACACCTCCTCGAAGGGCAGTGCTGCGACGAACTCAATCTATTGAAGACTCTGAGTTCTCTTCCTCTGCTGCAACTATAAATGCCAGAGTGATCGAGGATGAAGACGATGCTACTTCGCCGCCGCCTCCTTCAGCATGCTTCGACATTGCTCCAAGCTCTTCTGCACCGCCGAACACCACCAACGACCCTGCTGCTTCACCTACTCTTCATGGGAACGAGTAGAGGCTCTATGTCTTCAAACCTTTTTGGTCCTTACTGACAAAAGGGGGAGAAGCATATGAGTTTAATAGTCTTCAAGCGGGTCCATATGGGCGGGTGCTTCATATTTTGCCTCGTGTTTACAACTCTCGTTTTGATACATTTGGTTCTTTGAGTTGTAACACTTAAACTCGATGGTCGTCTGCTACCTATTTGCCATTTTGTGATGTGATGATAAATTCCGCATGTGCGACGATAAATTCCGCACTTAGATCATTTTGCAGACGTCCATTTTCCATTATGCATGTCATTATCTTCACATACCTTCACACGCATAGTGGATTGTCATCATAAGTTCAAGAAGATCTCCACAAGCACAACCTGCCATGTGCATTTGCATTCCAAAAGCAAACTACTTATATGCACATCTTTAGGGGGAGCCCTTGCAACTTATGAAGACAATTCCTTATCCTTTACAATTTCACATATTATATTCCCCGTTGAAAACTTCAACTAGTTTGTCATCAATCACCAAAAAGGGGGAGATTGTAAGTGCATCTAGTGCCACCCCTAGTTGGTTTTGGAGTATTGACGACAAACCTAGTTGAGGGACTAATGTGTTTGTGAGAATTGCAGGATAACACAGGTAGAAGTCCCTCATTGATTCGGTTTTCCTACCAGAGATGACCCCTAAAAATGTATGAAGACATTGATGTCAAAGGTGGTATATGAAGATATTCACATTGAAGACTATGACAAGAGAAGACATCGCATGAAGCCTATGGAGCTCGAAGACTTAGATCTTTCGTAGTTCTTTTTCTTCTTGTTTGTTGAGTCATAGGAACCACCATACTGTTAAGTGGGGTCCAAGAGAACCAGTCAGAATGACTGAAGTGATGCTTAACCAAAACCTATGTCTTCGAGTGAAGACTATGAGAGCGAATCTTGTCCAGAGTCCGACAAGTCAGCTTTGCTTGTAGCCCAAGTAAAGTTGCCGTGTGAGTTTGAAATCTGACCGTTGGAACACGTGTCAGTTGCTTAGTGACCCAGGGTCATTTCGGACAAATCAGGTCGGGTTGCCTAGTGGCTATAAATAGCCCACCCCCTACAACCAAAAACGGTTGGCTGCTCAGAGTTAGTGTACGGCTTTTGTCGTTTGAGAGCAACCCACCTCAAAGCCCTTGAGAGAGAATTCCTTGCGAGGATAAAGCCCTAACCACCCAGAGCCAAAGAGAATTAGGCATCACTTAAGTCTTCTTGTCTGTCTGATCTGAAGACTTATTACACTTGAGGACTGTGAATCCTCCAGCCGGTTAGGCGTCGCGTGTGAGCATCCAAGAGACATTGTGGAGTGCCAGTGAACGAAGTCTGTGAAGGTTTGGGAGTCTACCTTGAAAACTTACCAGAGTGATTGGGCGAGGTTTGTGTGACCTTAGCTCAAGGGGAATACTGTGAGGACTGGGTGTCCTGAGCTGCGTGTTCAGGACTGGGTGTCCGGGACTGTGTGTCCTCAGGTTTAAATACCTAGCCGCCCTAACCAGATGTACAGTTGTCACAGCAACTGGAACTGGTCCAACACATCATTGTCTTCAATGAGTCACTAGTTTGATCCTTCCCTTCTCTTTACGTACTGTTACTCCTTGTGAAGTCATTGTATGATTGCACTATCTTTTATCTTCACTGAGTGACTGCGTGTTCTGTTTGGCTTCATAATATCTTCCTACCTGATCCTTACTACATTGCTGCTATTAGTCATTGTGCTTTCACTCTATTGAATACTTGACTATGGCTTGCCTAGTGTAGTCTAAGTTCTGCTGCAGGGTAATCGGTTTATTTCTATCGTTTGTCTTCATAACCACCACGTTTTGAAGACTTTCGTAAAAATCGCCTATTCACCCCCCCTCTAGTCGATATAATGCACTTTCACTGCTCGGCCTACGCTAGCCACTGCCCTAAAACCACACCAAATCTCCAGCCCATTCCCCCACCTTTCAATCCCCTAGCCCACATCAAGCGTCCCCTAGTTCACCGGAAAGCCATGGTGCGCCGCAAGATCACTTACTACAAGATGCTCACGCCGGAGCGCCGCGCAAAAATCGTGACGGCTGTCGGTGCCACTGACCTCCGTTCCCAAACTCGCTTTGCGGCGGGCCAATCCCCGAGTTCTCTGGAGCCAAGCTACGAGGAGGAGGAAGCCGATCCAATGTTCATGGCGGAGGTTGCGGCACAGAAGGCCCCCGATGGGTATGAGACGATGGACGTCGACTTCGTGCCGGCGTCCGAGTCCCCCATGGTGCAGTCAGACCAGCAGTTCAACATGGCGGTACTAAAGGAGGACCGGGAGGCAGAGGCTCAACTCGACGCGGAGCGCGCACATGCCGCTGCCATTGAGGCTCTCCTGTAGGCGGAACCGGATATCGTGGATGTGAACCGGGCGGCGGAGACTCAACTTGAGGCGGAGCGCGCGGATGCCGCTGCCATCGAGGCCCTCTTGCAGGCGGAACCGGACGTCCTGGACTTGAACCGGGCGATAGAGGCTCGACTCGATGTAGAGCGCGTGGATGCCGCTCTCATCGACACCCTCCTGCAGGCGGAACCAGACGTCTTGGACATGAACCGGGCGGTGGAGGCTTGACTCGACGCGGAGCGCACGGATGCCGTTGCCATCGAGGCCCTCCTGCAGGCGGAACCGGACGTCCTCGACTTGAACCGGGCCATGCTCTCCTCCGTGCAGAGCGCCCACACGCTCCGCTTGAACGAGTAGCTGGAGGCCGAGGCCAACCATGGTGCGGAGACACATGTCGGCAGCGGCGGCTGGTTCGTGTCGGCAGCCAAAGACGACGAGGACGCATCTTTCCGCAAGCACTGATAGTTTTTCTTTATGTTGTCGTTTTTATGGATCTTTTGCTATGTAAAAGCATATATTTGTTATGAAAGTCGCCTGACTTGGGTCAGTCTACCATTTCAGGCGGTTGGATGAATATCCTACGTCCCCTAGCCCTTCTTTCCTTCTTCTTCACCTCTTCTTCTTCCCCAACAGACCACCGCACGGGCCGTACAAATACTTCCCAACATGCGGTTGGATAAACATACTCTATGAATGAAAATTATGTGTCAGCGATAGGATGGCTGAGTTTGGTTTGTTCACATGCGACAACACGTGTCAGTGAGGGTGCGTTCCCTTGGTTGGGTTTGCGGCGTGTAGGAGCGACTGTGTGAGGGTGCGGTGCGACCGTGGCGTGCAGGAGCGACCGTGTGAGGGTGCGGTGCGACCGCGACAGCTGTGCGCAAGTGTACCTCCTTCTCATTTTTAAAACTTTAGGCAAGCTTGGCAAAAATGTGTGGCGAATTTTGGCAATGCAAGGCCTAGACCCAAACAGGATAAGTACGTACGTACTAGGAGTACTAGTGTTAAAAGAGAAAGGCGGGGTTTTCCTTCGCGGGATTTAATCAATACAAATCCGCGTTTCATGTGTCAATTAATGCGTATTTTTTTCTCCAAAGACCAAAGAGCTAACCATCTCATTCCTCATCGCTTGATTAATACAGCGCCATGCAAACCAACCTTCTCACTTCCGCATGCATGCAGGGGATATTAATGTCCTTGGTTGCTAACCCCATCGATTTTGCCTCGATTAGAGTTAGTGGCCCTTTGCAAATTGTAATTTTGATATACTAGCTTTGTGTACAAAAAAATGGAGGTAGTAACTATATTTGACTTCCTTCCCCATTGCGGCGACGTCGACGATATCTTTTTTTTGGTGGTTTGGCGAAGTGCGTTCGACGGAGAACACCATTGAGGGAGACCACGGTAAGTCGTTCGCAAGTGCCGCCTACAAGCCGAGACAACTGTCTTATTTGCATCCAGGAAGTCCTTTACTAGTACTACTAGGAGTACTAGTGCGGTGAGATGGTTTCTCGAAGAAGACGATGGAGAAGCGGAGTCAGCGACGAGTGAAATGATGGTTGCTTCGTCCGTGCTTTTGTGATTTGACGCCTCACTGCTTTGTGATTTGTGATAGAAGGGACAGGGGAGTAGACTTTGTGCTCTATACTGTACTACATGCGTCCAAGCATGGGAGAAAGAGGAGAGACGTTGCATTTTTCTATTCCTTCAATCAATCAATCAGGGAGCTTCAGTTCCATCTTTTTGGCTTTGGCAACACCGTCCAGAATGGTTCCCAGGATGCCAAAAGCTATTTTCACATTTGGCTACACATTGTGGATGCCCTTAACTGTACCACTTGGTTTTGCTCCTGTGTGCTATCTATACAACTCTCAATTATATTGATCTAAAAAATTATAGAATCAAGATTAGTAAAAAGGAGGTGATTTTGCTGCGCGGATGGCGGGGGAGGTTTCTTATTTGAGCAATGTTACATCCACGTAATGGTTTACGTAAAGTTACGAACTGATGTGATGTGAGACTATTTTATTGGATTAAAGGAGAGGATTAGGCCCACCCCACCTGAAAATGAGGGGGGCATATATAGATTAGAATGAAAGTATACGTAGCAGCTATGTAGCCCTTTGTAAGTCTAGGATTAGGCTTCTTATTTTCGGAGGATGTTGTCCTGCCGGTTTGCTAACATGCGGTCCCACGTGTTAGTGCTTTACCAAGCCGATCCGCGTCCCACATGAGGCAGAACAACTGCAGAAGCAACACGTGGTTAAGTTGAAGAAGATGAGGGAGAAGCGGATTCAGCAATGAGTTAAATCATGGTTGCTTCGTCCCTCCAACTTAACTGCGGGAAAGGTGCAACTTTGTGATTTGACGCCTCATTGCTCATTACTACGCCGGCACCATGACTGGGGTGCTTCACCCCGGCTGCTCTGCACTGTATTCCGGTATTTCACGTGGACTCGGTAGGTTGATGTCCCACATGTCGGCGAAAGGGACTAGAAGATTTCTGAAAGCGAGTGCTCCACTCTTACGACGGAGGAGTAGACGACACGACGACCCAGTGAACTGTCACTTGTACTGTATAGTGCTATAGTTTTGTTGTTTCGCACGATCCATCGATACAAACCCGATTAAACAGGAAAGGGCAGGATTTTTCCCGCGCGGTAGATGATACTGGCCATACATTTCAAAGGCAATTTTAATGTATGCAAACTAAATAATTATAAGTAACAATATGATATCTAGTAAAACTAAAAACACATATGATTTATTGTGTTAGAGTGTAGTAGTAGTGTTGTATTTCATAGTTGTTAGATGTAACATGCGAGAACATGTAGAGATGTAGTTTTGGAGGTCCTACAGAGAGAAAAGCGAAATACGGTCACCGAACATCAAAATAAGCTGATTACGGTCCCTATATACGTTTTGTGGTGATTATACGATCACTTGCTCACAGTTCAGCGTCAGATTGCACTCTGTTGACCGGCCAAATAGTCTGCGTGGCGCCATGTTGACTAGTTAAATTGACCACGTTCCTTGTGGGTCTCACCTGTCAGTTCGCATAGGAAAAAGGTCAGATAAACACAAATTTACGCAGGCGCGACAAGGCTCCAACCCGTGCGCGGGAATCACCTGGTTGTGTATGTGTCTGTCAGGGCCTGATGTGTGCACATGCATGTGTATGTTGAGCACTTGAGCGTGAGAGTGTGTGTTGGTCATGTGGTGTACTGGTTTGTGCATGCATGCATGCGTGTGTGCGTGAGAGTGTTGCGTGCGTGCATGTGAGTGTTGCGTGCGTGCGTGGCTGCGTGTGTACGTGTGAGTCTTGCGTGCGTGCGTGGGTGCATGTGTTTGTGTGAGTGTTGTATGGATGCAGTTCGTGTGCATGCGTGCGTGTGTGTATAATCACCACACCAGCTCCTGTGTGTTAAAACAGAAGCCTGAGCATAGCAATACAAGGGCACCTTGTCCGCTGTGCCTGTGGTCATGACTTCGAACCACCGTCCAAATATTTTTTTGTCGTTTCTTTTCATTCTTACTAGCAAGATGCCCGTGCGTTGCACGTAACATCAAGATGCATTTGTATGACTTGTTTATCTTGTGAGAGAAAAGTATGAACGAGGGAAGGCCTTATTTGCAAATGTGGAGAGGTGTGTGGGTACCTTTTTGCAAAATTGCCATAGTTTCTTTCCTATCCGTCAGATATAAATCGGACGGCCTATATTGCAGGATGGGAGGCACACCATCATCACCAACTCTGTTTTTTATAAGAGTGTATTTTATGTATTTTATGAGAGTGTAGATGTAGAGTAGATACAAGTCGACAGGTGGGCACGATGGTAGTGAGATAATGTGATGCAACACTAGAGGTGCCACATGGAGCATTTAACTGGTCAATTAGTCATGTCATGAGCAAATATAGAGTTGTACGGTGAGCCCGTGACTGTATAATAACCACTAAACATAAATGGTGACCGTAATGAGTGGATTCTGAAGTCGAATGTACGTATCATGCTTTCACTTCAAATACAATGAGTCAGGACCCCGATTCCAAGTCACATCGATCTAGCCGGTAACACCTCATATCACTTTGCGGCCTCACGCACGGTATCCCACGGGTGTCGCCTTACCATGGCCCGGGACCGTTTGCGCCTTTTGGCTCACGTATATGATAGTGTCGCTAGCATCCATATGACAGAGAACCCGGGCCGACATGGCTAGTCATGAACCCAAAGCGGCACAGACCTATGGAGACAGGCATACATGAATCACATCGAGCATGTCGGGCATCAGCGATTGATTCCGGGCTGTAGCACTGGGCTAACAGGACTCCAGGGAACCCGGGCTGTAGCAGGCTAGGCAGGACTCCGGAAGTCACAGCATGACATTTCCCCGAAGGGACAGACATAGGAACGAAGTGAAACACATGCCGGCCAGTCAAGTGTCCTGAACAGTAGTGCTAGGCTAGCAGGACTCCGGTGAACCGGGCTGTAGCGGACTACTATGGCTCGAGGAACACAAGACTACATTTCCCCATAAGAAAGGCTGCCAAGGATAAACAACTAGATTGTCGGATCCCACTCATACCAAGCATTTCAATCATACACACAATATGCCGGATATGAGTACATACAACATGGCATCACAACAAAACTCTACAACTCAAGTACTTTATTTAAAAGCTCCATGGAGCCATACATAACATGTTCATACAGATAGGGGTCACATGACCGGACACTCAAGTCATACAAACATACAAGCACATGCGGAAGCAACTAGTCTGAGTACAGACTCTAGAAAGAAAGAAAGCTTCTCGAAGCCTGTCTATCTACATAGGGCCCTCCATGGCCAGGATCACCACCTGGGTGGCTAGTCACTCGTCGACGTCAAGGTCTACGTAGAACCCATCGGAGGGGGCGGTGTTGTCATCTAAAAACAGTAATTAAGCAAACATGAGTACAAAGGTACTCAGCAAGTCTTACATCAGAACCTACTATACATGCTTATTCTCAAGAAGGTGGTGGGGTTAATGCAGCAAGCCAGCTTTGACTCTTGGCTAAGCTATCCTACGGAAGTTCACCAGTAAAAATAGTTTTCGCACACGAGTCCACTACTCACCAACACAATACTCCACCGGGGATCCTCCCTCGTCATCCTACGAGAGGGCCATCCTCGGTACTCACACTTATCTTGAGTCTTTTATTAGTACCCATTAACTTGTCTATGAACTGTATAGGCAACCAAGTAGTCCTTTACCGCGGACGCGGCTATTCGAATAGTTTTATACCCTGTAGGGGTGTACTTCTTCATACACGCTTTCACCACTTACCGCCGTTTACACGACATGTACTCGGCAACCTTCAAGCGGAAGCCCAGCGAGGGTGTCGGCCACAGCCTACCTAAACACTTAAGTCTCTAGTCCAGGTTTATCGCCTATCCAGGTTCCATCCGCAGGGAGTCCGGTCGAGGTTTCCACATACGGCCCCGAACAATGTGAACAGGGATCCCGAGACACCAAACGGGTGACTCGGTACACCGTGCCACGGTGTATCTACCGCAACATAGCCCACCCCTAGGGTCAGCGCTACGCACGGCCGCCAACACATAACCTACAAACACCAGAAACTATTTGCAACTCCTGGACAGAGTACTAGGGTGGTTAAGAAGCCGAGAGGGTCAATTAAGGATCCCAATGCATGGTAGTAGCTGAATCTTAAATCACACATACAAATCTCAGTTCTTAGGGACGGCCTCAATGAAACAACCCACCATGTACTACTACATGGCCTCTCATTGATACCTTTACCAAAACATGTTCAACACATCCCTCACATTACCGGCATAAGCATTTCACTCTGGCCCATCACCCAGATGAACCAGACCTGACACAACTCTAAGCATAGCAGGCATAGCAAGGTAGGAATCACATACATGGCTCAATCAACTCCTAGACATGCTAGTGGGTTTCATCTAGTTACTGTGGCAATGACAGGTCATGCAGAGGATAAGGGTTCAACTACCGTAGCACACAGCAGTTTGAATCGCGTTGTCTTAATGAAGTAAACAAGAGCAGAAGCGAGAACATGGGTTTGTATCGGAATGATCAATGGTTGCTTGCCTGATGGAGTGGTAGTGGGATACTGCCCTTCAGTTGGATACTCGTGAATATCCTCGGAGGCAGAACCTACCACGAAGAACACATTGGAACACAATCAACACATGACGATATGCAACAATATGATGCATGCTATGACATGGCAATATGAATGTGTCTTGGCCTAACGCAAGCTATAACAGAAAGGAATGAACTCATTTGAACCAAAGATTCAAATATTAGCTCATTAAACATGGCCTTAATAGTGCATTTCCTTATTCTGCTTAAACAGCAAGGTAAACTTGTTTTTGTCATGCATGAAACCATTACAGATGGATAGATTGAATTTTTCTGATCATTTTTCATATATAAATCTTTGCATTTGGAGCTATGGTTGATTTTCTATGATGTTTAGAAGTTTTAACTATTTTCTGGAAATTCCTGAATAAAAATAAATCCAGAAAATGCATTACTGCATCAGCATTGCGTCATGCTGACCTCAGCAGGTCAAAGGCGCCAGCCCAGGTCAAACCTGACTGGTGGGCCCCTTCTGTCAGCCTCTCAGCTAATTAGCAGGATTAGATTAACACTAATTAGCTGTCAGTGGGTCCTGGGCCCACATGTCAGTGACTGATTTAATTAAAATTAATTAAAACGAATCCTAAATTAGTTAGCAGACCGGCCCCACCTGTCATAGACTCAGGGGGGGTCTACCTGGGCCCACCCAGGAGTCAAACTGGGTCAAACTTGCCGGCGACTCGATGCCGGCGAGGCCCGAGACGGTGGCGCAGCTCGGAAAACACCCACAGGGCTCGGGCGAGGCCGTTCTTGGGCTCGTTGGAGAGCTCTTGCAGTCGCGCATCTAGTGGTGGTGGAGGCCGGGCCTACGGTGGCCGGAGATGATGACGGCGAGCTCCAAGGCGGCGGCCGAAGTTCGGCCATGTGCGGGGAGTGGGCTGCGGCGTGCAAACACGGAAATTGAAGCGCTAGCGAGGCACTACGCGATGCGGCAAGCACGTTGCATAGCACGGGAGGACCAAATGGTCGCCGGAGCGACGCCGGCGACGAGCTCGAGCGGAGACGAGCTTCGGCCATGGTGGAACTATGGCCTAGAGGGTGCGAACGCGTGGGAAAGAAGAGGGGAAAGGCGGCGGAGCTCACAGGGAGGTCGATGAGCAGCTCAGTGGGCTCGGGGGCAACCGGAGCGAGGCGAAATGATGAACGGCATCCGGCGGGTACCGAGGTCGAAGACGATCCGATGGTGGAGATGCAGGGCCTCCGGCGATGCGTGGCTCGGTGGGGAGGGCGAGGGCGTCGCGGCGGAGCTTCTGGACAGGTCAGAGAGGCGAGGGGGTGACGGAGAGCGCGACTACGGCGGTGAGACGGCGACAAGCTCGTCGGCCATGGTACGGGAGAGGGTGAGGGAGACGAGGGGAGAGTGAGCGAGGATGAGAGGGGGATGTGGGGGTCGCGTGGCACCCCTAGGCGTCTCCAGGCATCGGCGGAAGCAGGAGGTGGCCGGCGTGTGGCTGCGGGCGCCGGCCACGCGCTCCGCGTCCTTCTGGCGCGAGGAGGACGACGACTGGCAGAGCCAGTAGGCTGGGCCGAGCCAGGTGGCTGGGCCAGCCCAGGAGGCCCGGGTGGGCTTCCCTCTCTCTCTTTCTCTCTTTTTATTTGTTTCTGTTTTTCTAATTAACTGCAACTGTTGGGCTTTAAATAAAATACTAAAACGTTTCCAAAAATCCTAAAAATAATTGTGGGCTCTGTTTAGATTATTTCCAACAGCAAACATTTATTTCCAGGATTATTTGAGCATTTAAATTATTTTATAGCATTTAAATGCCCAAATTCAAATACTTATGATTTAATTCAATGACCTTCTGTTGACCTAGAAAATTGTGCACCAATTTTGCCAGAGGTTTTAACCCAAGACAAGGAGGGTGAACTTTTTAGAAGGGCATTTCAGGTTCATTGAAAATAATTTTAGTAAACCCTAGTTGTTTCCAGGGGGGGGATGTTGGGGGTTTCTGCTTTCCCCATTTCAAATTTAAGAGAAATTAAACATGATGCACACTCTAATGCTTGAACTAGCTAGGGTGTGACAACTCACCCCCACTCAAAAGAATCTCATCCCGAGATTTAGGATCCTCCGGGAAGAAGGTGGGGTACTCAAGTCGAAGACGATCCTCCCTTTCGCAAGTGGCTTCTTTCTCGGAATGGTGTGACCATTGAACCTTGAGAAACTTGATATTCTGACGTCGAGTGGTACGCTCGGCCTGATCAAGGATACGAACGGGATATTCCCGATAGGAAAGGTTATCTTGTAGATTAAGCGTTTCGTGGTCCACTCCACGGATAGGATCCGCGAAGCAACGCCTGAGTTGTGAAACGTGGAAGACATTGTGAACTCTGGAAAGATGCGGAGGTAGTTCCAATTGGTAGGCAACTTCTCCTTGTTTGGCAAGAATGCGAAAGGGTCCAATGTAACGAGGGGCCAATTTGCCTTTGATACCGAAACGATGGGTTCCCTTTAACGGAGTAACCCGAAGGTAAGCCTTCTCGTCGACTTCATAAGTCATAGGCTTATGTTTACGATCATATTGACTCTTTTGACGAGATTGGGCTGTTTTCAATTTCTCACGAATAACATGAACCTGCTCTTCTGCTTCCTGAATCATATCCGGGCCAAAGAGTTGTCTTTCCCCGGTTTCTGACCAGTTAAGAGGCATTCGACATTTTCGTCCATAGAGAACTTCGAAAGGAGCCTTGCCCAAGCTGGCTTGATAACTATTGTTATAAGCAAACTCTGTGAATGGAAGGCATTTCTCCCAACTCATTCCGAACGAGATGACAGAAGCTCGGAGCATATCTTCCAGAATTTGATTGACTCGCTCTACTTGACCGCTTGATTGAGGATGGAAGGCAGTACTAAAAGAGAGACGAGTTCCCATAGCATTTTGGAAACTTTCCCAAAATCGAGAGGTAAAGAGACTCCCACGGTCTGAGTTAATTTCCAATGGAACACCATGAAGAGACACTATTCAGGAGATGTATAAATCGGCTAGCTGGCTAGCGGTGATACTCTCACGAACAGGTAGAAAGTGGGCTACTTTGGAAAGACGGTCGATCACGACGAAGATGGCATTATTCCCTCTCTTGGTCCTGGGAAACCCAGTGATGAAATCCATACTGATTTTATCCCATTTCCATTCGGGAATAGCCAAAGGTTGAAGAGTGCCAGCAGGCCGTTGATGCTCTGCTTTAACACGACAACATACGTCACAATTAGCAATGTATTGAGCGATTTCTCTCTTCATCCTAGTCCACCAAAACCTCTGGCGTAGGTCTTGATACATTTTAGTACTACCGGGATGAATGGTGAGAGGGGATCCATGAGCTTTCTTAAGGATCAACAGGCGCAGATGTTGTTTCTTGGGAACCACCAAGCGGTTCTCGAAGAAGACAGCACCTCGCTCATCCATGGAGAAACATTTAGCAACTCCGCTAGCGATGTTTTCCTTAATCCGAGATATGCCCTTATCATACCGCTGGGCGGTTATGATTTGATCCATAAGGGTAGGTTTCGCCACCAGGGTGGATAGGAATCCTCGAGGAACAATGTGAAGGTTAAGCTTACGGAATTCCTCATGGAGAGGTGGTTGACTCTGTTGTAACATCAGGTTGTTACAATAGGATTTACGGCTTAGTGCATCAGCCATGACATTGGCTTTGCCCGGGGTGTAAGTTATTCCTAAGTTGTAATCCGAGATCAACTCAACCCAACGTCTTTGCCTGAGATTCAAGTCTGGTTGGGTGAAGATATATTTCAAACTTTGGTGATCGGTGAAGATCTCGCAACGATTACCGAGGAGGTAATGTCGCCAGGTTTTAAGTGCATGGACTATAGCTGCAAGCTCTAGATCACGTGTGGGATAATTTTCCTCATGTGGGTGTAATTGCCATTAAGCATAGGCAATTAACTGACGATCCTGCATGAGTATGCAACCTAGTCCTTGTCGCGAGGCGTCGCAATAGATAATAAAGTCCTTGGAGAAATCTGGTGGTACCAGTACGGGAGCAGATGTCAGGCGTCTTTTCAGTTCCTGAAAGCTGAACTCGCACTGTGGAGTCCACTCGAACTTTTTATCTTTCTTGAGGAGTTCAGTTAGAGGTTTAGCAACCTTGGAGAAATTCTCGACGAAGCGGCGGCAATAGCTCGCTAAGCCAAGGAAACTCCGAACTTGCTTGACCGTCTCAGGTGAAGTCCAATCAAGGACGGCCTGAACTCGCTCGGGATTGACAGCAATACCCTTGCCAGACATTACATGGCCTAGATAGGTCACTTCTGGCAACCAAAATTCACACTTGGAGAATTTGGCATAAAGGCGATGCTCTCGAAGTTTCATCAATACCAGCCTTAGATGTTCGGCATGTTCCTCTTCATTCTTGGAGTAGATGAGTATGTCATCGAGGTATACCACAACGAATTTATCCAAGTACTCCATGAAAACTGAGTTCATTAACCGAGAGAAGGTAGTTGGGGCATTGGTTAAACCGAAGGACATGACGGTGTACTCGTATTGGCCATAACGAGTAACAAAGGTCGTTTTGGGAATGTCCCCGTTTCTAATTTTGATTTGATGGTAGCCCAACCTCAAATCCATCTTGGAAAAGACTGAGGATCCAGCGAGCTAATCATACAGATCGTTAATCCTAGGAAGCGGGTATTTGTTCTTGATGGTGACCAGGTTGACAGGGCGGTAATCCACAACCATTCGATCCGTTCCATCCTTCTTCTTGACGAAGAGGATGGGGCAAACCCAAGGAGAGGAACTAGGACGGATGAAACCCTTTTTCAAGGACTCATCGAGTTGGTTCTTAAGCTCGGCTAGTTCTAAGGGTGCCATCTTTTAGGGTCTTCTAGAAATTGGCACGGTTCCTGGAACAAGGTCTATCACAAACTCGACATCCCTGTCAGGTGGAACACCTGGAAGTTCTTCTTGAAAGACATCCGGAAAGTCTCGGACTATCGGAACATCCTCAAGGTCTGGAAGGGGGTTGGCATTTAGGTAGTAAAGCTGGTGCTTGGCCACTCGAGTTAAGACATTGACTGTCTTGCCCGATGGGTGAGTAAGCTAAACGGTTCTAGTGGCACAATCAATCTTAGCGTAATGAGCTGACATCCAGTCCATACCCAAGATGATGTTTATGTCCGTGGACTTGAGAGCTATCAAGGATGCAAGGAAGACAAGTCTATCGACAAGAATTTCGTTCCCATGACTTACTCTAGAAGTTTGCCATTTGGAACCCGGAGTTTGAATTACCATGGAAGTGGGCATGTCACAGAATGTCGTGTTATGCAATCGAGCATAGCTCTCGGATATGAATGAATGAGATGCTCCAGTATCGAAAAGAACAGATGCCCGATGGCAGTTAACAAGGAGCATACCAAGGACGACGTTGGGATCCTCATGAGCCTCCTTGGCTAAAACATAGTTGACATGGCCACGTGCAGTGGTGGCCGGCTTGGCGTAGAATGTTTTTCCTGTGGGCTTACCACGGCCAACGGACTTTCCAGTTTGATTGGGGTTGTTGTTCTGGGGACACTCTCGGCTATAGTGACCCGGCTCTCCACACTTAAAGCATGTCACCACATTGGGTCATGGAGCAGCATTAGCAGCGAGGCCACCATAGGGCTTGGGTGGTGCAAATTGCTGGTTGGGACGAGGCGCCACAAAGGATGGCCTCGGGATGAACCTGGGTGGCAGTGCCGTGCTTGGGATCCACACCCGGCGCTTCTGAGCTCCAGAGTTGGATGAAGAGCCAAAGTCATGGGAGTGCTTGCGTGAAGCGTCATAATCAGTCAGGCCTATCTCAGCACTGATGGCTTTATTGACCAACTTCTGAAAGGAGGTGCACTCATGCAGACGAAGATCGCGGCGAAGCTCAGGGCTAAGTCCCTTGCGGAACCTTGCTTGCTTCTTAGCGTCAGTAGATACCTCTTCGGGAGCATAGCGTGCCAGATTTCTAAATTCACGACTGATGAGGACATCAATACAATTGTTACACCCACAGCCCCTGCTGCTATACATACTGGACCAATTACTAGAGCTCGTGCACGCCAACTAAATTACCAGGTACTTTCGTTTCTTGGTAATGATTCTAATGTTCATGAGAATATGATGCCGCCTAAATTGGATACATTTGTTTTGCTTACAAATGAAGGGCCTAGCTTGGAGAAGGATGAACATTGGAGCAAGAACAAGCATGGAGATGATGGCATGCGCAAGGGGAACAATAACGGAGTTACAAGTGATGATTTCAGGACTTTGAAGCCACCATAATGGGTGCATGAAGCCTTGGACGAAATATACAAGATGCCACTTCATAAATTTCGTCCCGAGGCTATTTTAGGTGCTGCGTCACCTTATTATTGGGCCAGGCCCATGTAATTTCGAAATACATAAGTATAGGCTATTTTTAGAGTCCGTATGTGTGGGGAAACAAGAGATAGGGTTGATTTTGGACCCCTCCACCAAGGGCCACGAAATTCCCCCCCTCTTCCTCCATATATACAGCCCTTAGGGCATCGTTTAGACTTTGGGTTTTGTTAAGATTAAAAGTTCGCCATAGCTGCAACTTCGCGTACTTCATTTGTGTTCAATGACCAGACAAAGGCGTCACAGAACCCCACCTTGATCAATAAAGCTTTCATCTTATATTCGCAATATCCAGATTGCAATCTTAGTTTCTTGCTTGTTCTTCGTTTGCTCGCAGGAAACAGACCCTCGTGGTCAGGTTGATCGTGCTCCGGCGTGGTCAATAACCTCTCGGAGTTGGTTTAGCGATTGCTAAGGCGCGACGTCCTCGCACGTTCGTAGTCGGATCATCAAAGTCGACTTCCACCAAAGCGATATCCATCATCTCATCGAAAGACGGGACACCTTTGCCTCTATCAAGTGGTGTCAGATTTCCAGGTTGCTCGGTGAGATTTTACAGTTTTTCGTAGTTTAGATCGAGTCTGTTCTTCATACCCACAGTCCACGAAAAAGCCACAAAAAAAATTAGGGTTAGTTCATCATATCCGAACCAATCTGAGCCTTTGCATAATCTTTTTAGGGTTTTGCTTTGTTGAATTTGCGGTTGCATCGTCGTGTCTAGTTGCTGGTCTTAGAGTCTAGTCTTTTAGAGTTTCGAGTTCTGGTCATAAGTTGTCACGCCGCCGCCGCACCATCATCATCGCCCCTGCCATCTACCACCACCGCTCCGAATCCGTATCCATATACCACCACCAATCCGTGTCCATATACCACTACCGATCCATATCCATATACTACCACCGCTACCACCACCGCTGCCATATACCACCACCATATATCCACCACCAATCCGAGTTCCTTGCTTATTAGGTTTGTTTTCGAGATCCATCTAGTTTCCGATTCGTGTTTCCTTGCCGGAGTAGGTTTCGAAAAAAAAAGAGTCGGGAAACCACGCTCCGTTTAGGCCCAAAATTTTTCGAAAACGCATTTTTCGAAAAAATTTCTGGCTATCCTATTTTTAGGTGTTTCTGAGTGTTTTGAGACAGGTGCCATTATAGGAAGTTCTTTTTGAGCCGTTTCCAGTTTTTGGGTCCGGGCAGTCGAAAAAAAAATTTGGTCGAAATTTTTTTTTCGTGCCCATCCTGTCAGTTTGACCTAGGAAGAGTTTTGAGACACTCGCCATTATAGTGATTTTTCGCAAAAAAAAGAGCGCAAAAAAAGAGCGAATTTTTTTTTCAGAGTGTGCTTTTCCCTTGTTTACGTGTCGCGCCGTGATTTTGTTCGTGTTCTAGGCTCGCGTCTCTAGCACAATCTAGCCTAGGACCAGCACAGTACCGTCGTTGAGCGTTTATTCAACTTTGCATCTCTGAATTAACTATTGCTAACCCTTTTTGCTACCATACTATAAGCCTTCCCAGCTCCAGATACATCTATGTCATGTGTTTGACTCTCCCTGGTAATCGCTCTATCCAAGCTTTGAGAGTTTTTGACTACAACGGTTGCCGATCACCGCCTGCTGCTGGGTAAGAACTGGTAAGAATTTGAGATTTGCTTGACGGATTTGTGATACACCACCACCACTTCTTAGTAGTCTGTAGGATCATATTCTTGTGTGTTTCTATTGCTGCTAACCATGCCAGGATCACAAGCCGACGAGATTGACTGGGAGAACTTATCGAACAAGGAGCTTCATGATAAGTTTCAGCAAATGATGACTGAACAGGTGCAAGATGTGCTGAACAATTTTGAAGAGGCCATGGAGAAGATTACTGGCCTTGAGAAGACGTTCGAAACAAAGCTCGATAACAGATTTAATGAACTACTTGTGCGTCTTCCACCACCGGCTGCACCTGTCGCACCTCTGCAACAACAACAACTACGCCCCCTTCCGAATCAGTATGGACGAGCACAACGTGTTCCTATTGAGCCAGGACAAAATTCTGGTGCCGCTGCTACTGCTGTTGGTGCTTCTTTGGCTCCTGCTACTGCTGCTGCTGGTACCCAGGAGGATGATGATTATGTGGGAGATTATGAGGATGAGGTTGATCAAAATCCGAACTACGTGCAGCCACCAGCACCACCACCACCAGGTCGACCTCAGGTATATATTCGTAATGGTAGGCCTGCACCACCACCTCAGGTACGAGATGATGTCCATATTCCTAAACTGAAATTGAATATTCCACCATTTGAGGGTAGATATGTTCCTGATATATATCTTACTTGGGAGTTAGAAACTGAACAACGATTTACATGTTTACAATATCCTGAGGAGAGACGAGTTGCTGCTGCTATTTGTGCTTTCACTAGTTTTGCATGTGTATGATGGTCTGAGCATTGTAGATTATATCCTATTCCAACTACTTGGGCTGCTTTGAAAACTGCTATGCGTACGCGTTGGGTTCCACCATATTATCAACGTGAATTGCTTCAAAAATTGCAGCGTTTAAGACAAGGGAAAAATTCTGTAGAAGAATATTATCAGGAATTACAAACTGGCATGATTAGATGTGGTATTGTTGAGGAGAATGAAGCTATGCTTGCACGTTTTCTGGGTGGATTAAATAGAGAGATTCAGACCATTCTAGACTATAAGGAGTATACTAATATCACTCGTTTATTCCATCTTGCTTGTAAAGCTGAACGTGAAGTGCAGGATCGACAAGCATTGGGGCGAACTAACTTTTCTGCAGGCCGACCTTCATCATGGACACCGCGTGCATCTTCTACTTCAACTGCACCAGCACCTCAATTAGGTGCCTCCTCCAGTCGTGATACAAGAAAACAGGCACAACCACCATTATCTGCCAAGAGCGCACCTACCGGGCCTGCACAGAGTTCTTCTTCTTCCAGGGCATCAACAGGGCACACAAGTGATATTATTTGTCGTCGTTGTAAGGGAGGAGGTCATTATGCGAGAGAATGCAAATCTCCGCGTGTGATGATTGCTACCACGGATGGTGGATATGAGTCCGCTAGTGACTATGATAAGGAGACATTGGCTCTTATTACACGTGAAGAACATGGTGGAGATGATTCTGATCATGAGACGCAATACATGGCTCCTGAAGACGCTGACATGTATGAATGTTTAGTTGCTCAACGTGTTTTGAGTGTGCAGGTCACACAAGCTGAGCAAAATCAGAGGCACAATTTGTTCCATACCAAGGGAGTTGTGAAGGAACGTTCTGTGCGCGTCATAATAGACGGAGGGAGCTGCAACAACTTGGCTAGCATGGAGATGGTGGAGAAGCTTTCTCTCACCACAAGACCACATCCACATCCTTACTACATCCAATGGTTCAACAACAGCGGCAAGGTTATGGTAACACGTACTGTTCGTGTGCATTTTAGTATCTCTACATATGCTGATTATGTTGATTGTGATGTGGTACCTATGCAAGCATGTTCCTTATTACTTGGTAGACCATGGCAATTTGATAAAAATTCTGTACACCATGGTAGAAACAATCACTATACTCTTGTTCATAAGGATAAAAATATTACTTTGCTTCCTATGACTCCTGATTCCATTTTGAAAGATGATATTAATAGAGCTAATAAAGCAAAACAGGAGAAGAATAAGAGTGAAAATCAGATTGTTGCAATAGAATTTGAGCAACAAATGAAGCCTAATAATAAACCATCTAGTGTTGCTTCTGAAATTAAATTGAAAAGTGCATGTTTATTTGCCACCAAATCTGATATTGATGAGCTAGATTTCAGCAAATCTGTTTGCTATGCTTTTGTGTGCAAAGAGGCATTATTTTCATTCGAGGACGTGCCTTCCCCTTTGCCTCCTGCTGTCACTAACATTTTGCAGGAGTTCGCTGACGTCTTTCCACAAGACGTGCCACCGGGATTACCACCTATTCGAGGGATTGAGCATCAGATTGACTTAATTCCCGGTGCTTCACTGCCAAACCGTGCACCATACCGTACCAATCCAGAGGAGACGAAGGAGATTATGCGTCAAGTACAAGAGCTTCTCGACAAAGATTATATACGCGAATCCCTTAGTCCTTGTGCTGTTCCTATTATTCTAGTGCCGAAAAAGGATGGTACATCACGTATGTGTGTTGATTGTAGAGGCATTAATAATATTACTATTCGTTATCGTCATCCTATTCCTAGGCTAGATGATATGCTTGATGAATTGAGTGGCTCTACAATATTCTCCAAAGTTGATTTGCGTAGTGGCTACCATCAAATTCGTATGAAATTGGGAGATGAATGGAAAACAGCATTTAAAACTAAGTTTGGATTATATGAGTGGTTAGTCATGCCTTTTGGGTTAACTAATGCACCTAGTACTTTCATGAGATTAATCAACGAAGTTTTACGTGCTTTCATTGGACGATTTGTGGTAGTTTACTTTGATGACATATTGATTTATAGCAGATCTTTGGAAGAACATTTGGAACATTTACGTGCTGTTTTTATTGCTCTACATGATGCACGTTTGTTTGGTAACGTTGGGAAGTGCACCTTTTGCACCGACCGAGTATCTTTTCTTGGCTATGTTGTTACTCCACAGGGAATTGAAGTTGATAAAGCCAAGATTGAGCTATTGAGAGTTGGCCGCAGCCCAAAACGGTCACACAAGTGAGGAGTTTTCTTGGCCTCGCTGGATTCTATAGGCGTTTTGTGAGAGATTTCAGCACCATTGCTGCACCTCTCAATGAGCTTACAAAGAAAGATGTGCCTTTTCTTTGGGGTACCGCACAGGAAGAAGCCTTCACGGTATTGAAAGATAAGTTGACACATGCTCCTTTACTCCAACTTCCTGATTTTAATAAGACTTTTGAGCTTGAATGTGATGCTAGTGGAATTGGATTAGGAGGTGTGTTATTACAAGATGGCAAACCTGTTGCATACTTTTCTAAAAAATTGAGTGGGCCTAGTCTGAATTATTCTACTTACGATAAAGAATTATATGCTCTTGTTCGGACTTTAGAAACATGGCAACATTATTTATGGCCCAAAGAATTTGTTATACATTTTGATCATGAATCTTTGAAACATATTAAAAGTCAAGCTAAACTGAATCGTAGACATGCTAAATGGGTTGAATTCATTGAGACTTTCCCTTATGTCATTAAACACAAGAAGGGAAAAGAAAATGTTATTGCTGATGCATTGTCTCGTCGCTATACTATGCTTTCACAACTTGACTTCAAAATATTTGGTTTGGAGACCATCAAAGATCAATATGTGCATGATGCTGATTTTAAAGATGTAATGCAGAATTGTAAAGAAGGAAGAATGTGGAAAAAGTTTGCTGTTAACGATGGATTTGTGTTTCGTGCTAACAAGCTATGCATTCCAGCTAGCTCCGTTCGTCTTTTGTTGTTGCAGGAGGCGCATGGAGGAGGATTAATGGGACACTTTGACGTGAAGAAGACGGAGGACGTACTTGCTACACATTTCTTTTGGCCAAAGATGAGACGGGATGTTGAGCGTTTTATTGCTCGCTGCACTACATGTCAAAAAGCTAAGTCACGACTCAATCCTCATGGTTTATATATGCCTTTGCCTGTACCTAGTGTTCCTTGGGAGGATATATCTATGGACTTTGTTTTAGGTTTACCTCGAACAAAGAAGGGGAGGGATAGCATATTTGTTGTCGTGGATAGATTCTCGAAAATGGCACACTTTATACCATGTCATAAAAGCGATGATGCTGTTAATGTTGCTGATTTTTTCTTTCGTGAAATTATTCGCTTGCATGGTGTGCCAAATACTATTGTTTCAGATCGTGATACTAAATTTCTTAGCCACTTTTGGAGATGTTTATGGGCTAAGTTGGGGACTAAACTGCTTTTTAGTACTACTTGTCACCCCCAAACTGATGGACAAACTGAAGTAGTCAATAGAACGTTGTCTACTATGCTTAGGGCTGTTTCGAAGAATAATAAGAAAATGTGGGAGGAATGCTTGCCTCATATTGAATTTGCTTATAATCGTTCATTGCATTCTACTACTAAGATGTGCCCTTTTGAAGTTGTGTATGGTTTCCTACCTCGTGCACCTATTGATTTGTTGCCTCTTCCATCTTCGGAGAAGGTTAATTTTGATGCTAAACAACGTGCTGAATTGATTTTAAAAATGCATGAGTTAACTAAGGAAAACATTGAGCGTATGAATGCTAAATATAAACTTGCTGGAGATAAGGGTAGAAAACATGTTGTGTTTGCACCTGGAGATCTTGTTTGGTTACATTTGCGTAAGGATAGATTTCCTGATTTGCGCAAATCAAAGTTAATGCCACGTGCTGATGGTCCCTTTAAGGTGTTAGAGAAAATAAATGATAATTGATAGAGGCGAGGGTCCCGATCTTTCGATGAGATGATGGATATCGCTTTGGTGGAAGTCGACTTTGACGATCCGACTACGAACGTGCGAGGACGTCGCGCCTTAGCAATCGCTAAACCAACTCCGAGAGGTTATTGACCACGCCGGAGCACGATCAACCTGACCACGAGGGTCTGTTTCCTGCGAGCAAACGAAGAACAAGCAAGAAACTAAGATTGCAATCTGGATATTGCGAATATAAGATGAAAGCTTTATTGATCAAGGTGGGGTTCTGTGACGCCTTTGTCTGGTCGTTGAACACAAACGAAGTACGCGAAGTTGCAGCTATGGCGAACTTTTAATCTAAACAAAACCCAAAGTCTAAACGATGCCCTAAGGGCTGTATATATGGAGGAAGAGGGGGGGGAATTTCGTGGCCCTTGGTGGAGGGATCCGAAATCAACCCTATCTCTTGTTTCCCCACACATACAGACTCTAAAAATAGCCTATACTTATGTATTTCGAAATTACATGGGCCTGGCCCAATAATAAGGTGACGCAGCACCTAAAATAGCCTCGGGACGAAATTTATGAAGTGGCATCTTGTATATTTCGTCCAAGGCTTCATGCACCCATTATGGTGGCTTCAAAGTCCTGAAATCATCACTTGTAACTCCGTTCTTGTTCCCCTTGCGCATGCCATCATCTCCATGCTTGTTCTTGCTCCAATGTTCATCCTTCTCCAAGCTAGGCCCTTCATTTGTAAGCAAAACAAATGTATCCAATTTAGGCAGCATCATATTCTCATGAACATTAGAATCATTACCAAGAAACGAAAGTACCTGGTAATTTAGTTGGCGTGCACAAGCTCTAGTAATTGGTCCAGTATGTATAGCAGCAGGGGCTGTGGGTGTAACAATTGTATTGATGTCCTCATCATCCTCCCCTTCTTGAAATGAAGTCGTCCTCGACGGAAACTCATCTTCCTCACCCAAATAAGGCTTCAAATCTGCAATGTTAAAAGTGGGACTAACCCCAAAATCTGCAGGCAGCTCAAGTTTATATGCATTATCATTTATTTTCTCTAACACCTTAAAGGGACCATCAGCACGTGGCATTAACTTTGATTTGCGCAAATCAGGAAATCTATCCTTACGCAAATGTAACCAAACAAGATCTCCAGGTGCAAACACAACATGTTTTCTACCCTTATCTCCAGCAAGTTTATATTTAGCATTCATACGCTCAATGTTTTCCTTAGTTAACTCATGCATTTTTAAAATCAATTCAGCACGTTGTTTAGCATCAAAATTAACCTTCTCCGAAGATGGAAGAGGCAACAAATCAATAGGTGCACGAGGTAGGAAACCATACACAACTTCAAAAGGGCACATCTTAGTAGTAGAATGCAATGAACGATTATAAGCAAATTCAATATGAGGCAAGCATTCCTCCCACATTTTCTTATTATTCTTCAAAACAGCCCTAAGCATAGTAGACAACGTCCTATTGACTACTTCAGTTTGTCCATCAGTTTGGGGGTGACAAGTTGATAGAGGCAAAGGTGTCCCGTCTTTCGATGAGATGGTGGATTTCGCTTTGGTGGAAGTCGACTTTGACGATCCGACTACGAACGTGCGAGGACGTCGCGCCTTAGCAATCGCTAAACCAACTCCGAGAGGTTATTGACCACGCCGGAGCACGATCAACCTGACCACGAGGGTCTGTTTCCTGCGAGCAAACGAAGAACAAGCAAGAAACTGAGATTGCAATCTGGATATTGCGAATATAAGATGAAAGCTTTATTGATCAAGGTGGGGTTCTGTGACGCCTTTGTCTGGTCGTTGAACACAAACGAAGTACGCGAAGTTGCAGCTATGGCGAACTTTTAATCTAAACAAAACCCAAAGTCTAAACGATGCCCTAAGGGCTGTATATATGGAGGAAGAGGGGGGAATTTCGTGGCCCTTGGTGGAGGGGTCCGAAATCAACCCTATCTCTTGTTTACCCACACATACGGACTCTAAAAATAGCCTATACTTATGTATTTCGAAATTACATGGGCCTGGCCCAATAATAAGGTGACGCAGCACCTAAAATAGCCTCGGGACGAAATTTATGAAGTGGCATCTTGTATATTTCGTCCAAGGCTTCATGCACCCATTATGGTGGCTTCAAAGTCCTGAAATCATCACTTGTAACTCCGTTCTTGTTTCCCTTGCGCATGCCATCATCTCCATGCTTGTTCTTGCTCCAATGTTCATCCTTCTCCAAGCTAGGCCCATCATTTGTAAGCAAAACAAATGTATCCAATTTAGGCAGCATCATATTCTCATGAACAATAGAATCATTACCAAGAAACGAAAGTACCTGGTAATTTAGTTGGCGTGCACGAGCTCTAGTAATTGGTCCAGTATGTATAGCAGCAGGGGCTGTGGGTGTAATAATTGTATTGATGTCCTCATCATTCCCTTATGTCATTAAACACAAGAAGGGAAAAGAAAATGTTATTGCTGATGCATTGTCTCGTCGCTATACTATGCTTTCACAACTTGACTTCAAAATATTTGGTTTGGAGACCATCAAAGATCAATATGTGCATGATGCTGATTTTAAAGATGTAATGCAGAATTGTAAAGAAGGAAGAATGTGGAACAAGTTTGTCGTTAACGATGGATTTGTGTTTCGTGCTAACAAGCTATGCATTCCAGCTAGCTCCGTTCGTCTTTTGTTGTTGCAGGAGGCGCATGGAGGAGGATTAATGGGACACTTTGGTGTGAAGAAGACGGAGGACGTACTTGCTACACATTTCTTTTGGCCAAAGATGAGACGGGATGTTGAGCGTTTTATTGCTCGATGCACTACATGTCTAAAAGCTAAGTCACGACTCAATCCTCATGGTTTATATATGCCTTTGCCTGTACCTAGTGTTCCTTGGGAGGATATATCTATGGACTTTGTTTTAGGTTTACCTCGAACAAAGAAGGGGAGGGATAGCATATTTGTTGTCGTGGATAGATTCTCGAAAATGGCACACTTTATACCATGTCATAAAAGCGATGATGCTGTTAATGTTGCTGATTTTTTCTTTCGTGAAATTATTCGCTTGCATGGTGTGCCAAATACTATTGTTTCAGATCGTGATACTAAATTTCTTAGCCACTTTTGGAGATGTTTATGGGCTAAGTTGGGGACTAAACTGCTTTTTAGTACTACTTGTCACCCCCAAACTGATGGACAAACTGAAGTAGTCAATAGAACGTTGTCTACTATGCTTAGGGATGTTTTGAAGAATAATAAGAAAATGTGGGAGGAATGCTTGCCTCATATTGAATTTGCTTATAATCGTTCATTGCATTCTACTACTAAGATGTGCCATTTTGAAGTTGTGTATGGTTTCCTACCTCGTGCACCTATTGATTTGTTGCCTCTTCCATCTTCGGAGAAGGTTAATTTTGATGCTAAACAACGTGCTGAATTGATTTTAAAAATGCATGAGTTAACTAAGGAAAACATTGAGCGTATGAATGCTAAATATAAACTTGCTGGAGATAAGGGTAGAAAACATGTTGTGTTTGCACCTGGAGATCTTGTTTGGTTACATTTGCGTAAGGATAGATTTCCTGATTTGCGCAAATCAAAGTTAATGCCACGTGCTGATGGTCCCTTTAAGGTGTTAGAGAAAATAAATGATAATGCATATAAACTTGAGCTGCCTGCAGATTTTGGGGTTAGTCCCACTTTTAACATTGCAGATTTGAAGCCTTATTTGGGTGAGGAAGATGAGTTTCCGTCGAGGACGACTTCATTTCAAGAAGGGGAGGATGATGAGGACATCAATACAATTGTTACACCCACAGCCCCTGCTGCTATACATACTGGACCAATTACTAGAGCTTGTGCACGCCAACTAAATTACCAGGTACTTTCGTTTCTTGGTAATGATTCTAATGTTCATGAGAATATGATGCTGCCTAAATTGGATACATTTGTTTTGCTTACAAATGAAGGGCCTAGCTTGGAGAAGGATGAACATTGGAGCAAGAACAAGCATGGAGATGATGGCATGCGCAAGGGGAACAAGAACGGAGTTACAAGTGATGATTTCAGGACTTTGAAGCCACCATAATGGGTGCATGAAGCCTTGGACGAAATATACAAGATGCCACTTCATAAATTTCGTCCCGAGCCTATTTTAGGTGCCGCGTCACCTTATTATTGGGCCAGGCCCATGTAATTTCGAAATACATAAGTATAGGCTATTTTTAGAGTCCGTATGTGTGGGGGAACAAGAGATAGGGTTGATTTCGGACCCCTCCACCAAGGGCCACGAAATTCCCCCCCCCCTCTTCCTCCATATATACAGCCCTTAGGGCATCATTTAGACTTTGGGTTTTGTTTAGATTAAAAGTTCGCCATAGCTGCAACTTCGCGTACTTCGTTTGTGTTCAACAACCAGACAATGGCGTCACAGAACCCCACCTTGATCAATAAAGCTTCATCTTATATTCGCAATATCCAGATTGCAATCTTAGTTTGTTGCTTGTTCTTCATTTGCTCGCAGGAAACAGACCCTCGTGGTCAGGTTGATCGTGCTCCGGCGTGGTCAATAACCTCTCGGAGTTGGTTTAGCGATTGCTAAGGCGCGACGTCCTCGCACGTTCGTAGTCGGATCGTCAAAGTCGACTTCCACCAAAGCGATATCCATCATCTCATCGAAAGACGGGACACCTTTGCCTCTATCAACGACTATAAGCATCCACATTCAGTCTTCCTTGGGTGAAGTTGCAGAAGTCCTCCCTCTTGCGATCCATGAGACCTTCTGGAATGTGATGCTCGCGGAAAGCCTCACTGAACTCAGCCCAAGTAGTAACTTGGCCGACCGGGCGCATAGCTTCGAAGTTTTCCCACCAAAGGCTAGCAGGGCCTTCGAGGTGATAGGTAGCATAGGTAACCTAAAGATACCCTTGCGCTCCCGGAAGTGAAGCTGGCATGTAACGGAAGTCGGTGTTCTGAAGCAGGCCAGTCCGGACTCGCAAGATGGTCATCATGGAATAGGCAGCATCCTGCACAGCCATCTCAACAGTAACCCCGAGTCCATAGGAACAGTGAAGGGGCTCTGTAGATCCAGGATAAGAAGGAAATATCCTGACGGTGCAGAGATATTGGCTTTGATTAAAGTCGCGGAACTGCTCTTCGACGGTGTATTCGGGATACGAACGGTAGCCCGTCTCGATCATTACCCGGACTAACATAATAGTATGACCGGGCACGTCGAGGCACCGGGTCAGGCGAACCACTTGGTTTTGAACATGGTTGGCCATCTGAAAGCAAAACCACAATGCAAAGACATCAGAATTTCTAGGGAAAATTGGACAGCATAACAGCTGTAAATGCTCAGAAAGAGATTTGAGACATCCACAATAGTTCGCAATAGCACTCAACAACATCATATCAAGATTCTGATCCAATTAGCAACATACTAAAATAGTAGAAACTGAACTGGGCTTGTAGCATCAATCCTATAAGCTACTACAGATTAGTAACACGTGAACCTGATAGAAGGAGAGAGCCTAGTCCTTAACCCACGTTGAATGAGAAGAGAATGACTCAGATCAGAGGCATCGGGTAAAGGAGTAAAAGAGCCTTACGTTCCCTCCCACAATCAATTCCCCTACATATAACTAAAGCATTTCTAGACTCGACATCGACCAGTTTGGCTCAACGAACCTACAGGCAGTCCAGCTCTGGTGCCAACGCTGTCAGGACCCCGATTCCAAGTCACATCGATCTAGCCGGTAACACCTCATATCACTTTGCGGCCTCACGCACGGTATCCCACGGGTGTCGCCTTACCATGGCTCGGGACCGTTTGCGCCTGTTGGCTCACGTATATGATAGTGTTGCTAGCATCCATATGACAGAGAACCCGGGCCGACATGGCTAGTCATGAACCCAAAGCAGCATAGACCTATGGAGACAGGCATACATGAATCACATCGAGCATGTCGGTTATCAGCGATTGTTTCCGGGCTGTAGCACTGGGCTAACAGGACTCCGGGGAACCCGGGCTGTAGCAGGCTAGGCAGGACTCCGGAAGTCACAGCGTGACATTTCCCCGAAGGGACAGACATAGGAACGAAGTGAAACACATGCCGGCCAGTCAAGTGTCCTGAACAGTAGTGCTAGGCTAGCAGGACTCCGGTGAACCGGGATGTAGCGGACTACTATGGCTCGAGGAACACTAGACTACATTTCCCCATAAGAAAGGCTGCCAAGGATAAACAACTAGATTGTCGGATCCCACTCATACCAAGCATTTCAATCATACACACAATATGCCCGATATGAGTACATACAACATGGCATCACAACAAAACTCTACAACTCAAGTACTTCATTTAAAGGCTCCAGGGAGCCATACATAACATGTTCATACAGATAGGGGTCACATGATCGGACACTCAAGTCATATAAACATACAAGCACATGCGGAAGCAACTAGTCTGAGTACAGACTCTAGAAAGAAAGAAAGCTTCTCGAAGCCTGTCTATCTACATAGGGCCCTCCATGGCCAGGATCAACACCTGGGTGGCTAGTCACTCGTCGACGTGAAGGTCTACGTAGAACCCATCGGAGGGGGCGGTGTCGTTGTCTGAAAACAGTAATTAAGCAAACATGAGTACAAAGGTACTCAGCAAGTCTTACATCAGAACCTACTATACATGCTTATTCTCAAGAAGGTGGTGGGGTTAATGCAGCAAGCCAGCTTTGACTCTTGGCTAAGCTATCCTACGGAACTTCACCAGTAAAAATAGTTTTCGCACACGAGTCCACTACTCACCAACACAATACTCTACCGGGGATCCTCCCTCGTCATCCTACGAGAGGGCCATCCTCGGTACTCACACTTATCTTGAGTCTTTTATTAGTACCCATTAACTTGTCTATGAACTGTATAGGCACCCAAGTAGTCCTTTACCGCGGACGCGGCTATTCGAATAGTTTTATACCCTGCAGGGGTGTCAGGACCCCGACTCGATGTCACATCGATCTAGCTGGTAACACCTCATATCACTTTGCGGCCTCACGCACGGTATTCCCACGGGTGTCGTCTTACCTTTTCCCGGGACCGTTTGCGCCTTTTGGCTCACGTATATGATAGTGTCGCTAGCATCCATATGATAAAGAGCCCGGGCTGACATGACTAGTCGTAAACCCAAAGTGGCACAGACTTACAGGGACAGGCATCCATGACCCAGCTTCGAACGTGTCGGTCATCAGCAAGTGGGTCCGGGCTGTAGCACTGGGCTAGCAGGACTCCGGTAAACCGGGCTGTAGCGGGCTAACAGGACTCCGGTACTCAAAGCGTGACATTTCCCCGAAGGGACAGACACAGGAACGAAGAAGGACACATGCCGGCCAGCCTATGTGTTCCAGAGCAGTAGCAAGCTACCATGGCTCAGCGGTAACACTAGGAGACATTTCCCGGTAAGAGAGGCTACTAAAGATAAACAACTAGATAGTCAGATCCCACACATACCAAGCATTTCAATCATACACACAATATGCTCGATATGTGCAAATACAACGAAGCATCACAACATGACTCTATGACACAAGTACTTTATTTAAGGCTCAGGGAGCCATACATATCATACACACAGGTACGGGTCTCACGACCCAACATACAAATCACACAGTCATACAAGCCAACAGCGGAAGTACTTTGTCTGGGTACAGACAACTAGTAAAATAAAAGAGGCTCGGAAAGCCTAGCTATACTACGTGGTCCATCACAAGCTCAGGGTCACCACCTGGGTCTTTAGCCTACTCGTTGATGTCAACGTCTACATAGAACCCATCAGAAGGGGTTGCAACGTCTTCTGTAAAAAATGTAGATTATAGCAACATGAGTACAAAGGTACTCAGCAAGACTTACATCAGATCCTACATACATGCATAGTATCAAGAAGGGTTGGTGGAGTTATTGCAGCAAGCCAGCTTTGACTCATGGCTAGACTATCCTACGATACTCCAACTTGAAATGTTTTGCGCACACGAGTCCACTACTCACCACTTCAATACACTACCGAGGATCCACCTCCGTCTTCCTACGGAAGAGCCATCCTCGGCACTCACACTTATCTTGAGGCTTTTAGTAGTTTCCATTTACTTGTCTATGAACTGTATAGGCAACCAAGTAGTCCTTTACCGCGGACGCGGCTATTCGAATAGATCATGATAACCCTGCAGGGGTGTACTTCTTCATACACGCTCTCACCACTTATCATCGTTTACACGACATGTACTCGGCAACCTTCAAGCGGAAGCCCAACGTGGGTGTCGGCCACGACCTACCTAATCACCTAAGCCTCCAGTCCAGGTTTATCGCCTATTCAGGTTCCATCCGCAGGGAGTCCGGCCGAGGTTTCCCATACGGCCCCGAACGATGTGAACAGGGTTCCCGAGATACCTAACGGGTATTCGGTACACCGTGCCACGTACCTACCGCATCACAACCCACCCCTACGGTCAGCGCTGTCCACGGCCTCCAGTAGGCTACAAACACCAGAAACTACTTGCAACTCCTGGACGGAGAACTAGGGTGAATAAGAAGTCGAGAGGGTCCATTGGTTTCGGGCCCAATGCATGGTAGTAGCTGATTCTTAAATCACACATACAGATCTCAGTGCTTAAGGTCGGCTTCAATGAAACAACCCACCATGTACTCCTACATGGCCTCTCATCGATACCTTTACCAAATCGTGTTCACCACACCACTCTCGTTACCGACATAATCATTTCACTCTAGCCCATCACCCAGATGAACCAGACCTGACACGACTCTAAGCATAGCAGGCATAGCAAGGTAGAAACAACACATACATATGGCTCAATCAACTCCTACACATGCTAGTGGGTTTCATCTAGTTACTGTGGCAATGACAGGTCATGCAGAGGAAATGGGTTCAACTACCGTAGCACACAGCAGTTTGAATCGCGTTGTCTTAATGCAGTAAAAGAGAGCAGGAGCGAGAACATGGGATTGTATCGATATGATCAAATGATTGGTTGCTTGCCTGATGGTTCGTTGCACGGATACGGTTCTTCGTTAGGGTAATCACGGTACTCCTCGGGGACAGACCATGTCGCAAAGGACACCGATACACAAGCATCACCAAACAATGTGCAACAATATGATGCATGCATGAAACATGGCAATATGAGTGTGTTGGGCTAATGCAGCTAAAACCAGAAGGGTTTGAACAAATTTGAATCAAAGATTCAAATTCCAAATTCAAATATGGCCTTTTAAAGTGCCTTTTCTTGTTCTGATTAAAACATCAACTTAACTTGTTTGATCATGCATGAAAATGGTACAGATGGATAGATTGGATTTTTCTGATCATTTTTCATATATAATTTGTCCAATTTGGAATTACAGAATAAAAGTTATGAATTTTTGAAGTTTAAATAATATTCTGGAATTTCCTGATTTAATTTAAATCTAGAAATTCAATTACTGCGTCAGCCTGACGTCACAGTGGCATCAGCAGGTCAACAGGGCTGGCTCAGGTCAAACCTGACGTGTGGGGTCCACACGTCAGTGACACAGGGGCTAATCCCGCGTTGACCCGGGCTGGTTAGCTATGACTAGGCCCTGGGCCCACTTGTCAGCGTCAGTAGGTGGGGGGGTTAGTGACTAATTAACTAAGCCACGTCAGCCCGCCGGAGTTCTGGCCGGCGGCGACCATTAGCGCGGCGGCGAGAGTGGTTTTGGTCGTTTCGGCCACCAAATGGACCGCGGAGGCCACCGGAGTGGAGCTAAGGACAACCCGCATCTCTTGGCGGAGCCCGTTGGGGTCGGGGTGGCCGGAGTCGACGGCGGTGAGCTCGGCTGCGGCCGCCGGGGTTCGGTCGTGCACGGGAACGGTGCTGGAGCTCGAAGTCGAGCAAGGCGAGGCGCTAGGGATGCTCTACGGGGTTCTGTGAACTTGTTGGACTCGCCGGGGTGACCAAATGGTCACTGGAGCTGCGTCGACGGCGAGCTCGGCGACGACGGAGGTTCGGCCGTGGTGGGGAGGAAGCTACGGTGAGGGAACGAGGGGAAGGAGAGGGGGAAACGGTGGCGTAGCTCACCGCGGTTGCAGTGGGCGTCGAAGCGGGCTCGGGGACGCGCTGGAGACGGCGAATTCGACGGCGACGGTGGTCGGAGCCCGAAGAGGGGAACGGCGACGTGGCGGCGATGCAGGGCTTCCGGGGAGCTGTGGAGCGGTGGGGAGGAAGAGGGAGTCGAGGCGGAGCTCCTGAGCTAGTCGGGGAAGCGAGGGGTGGTCGGAGGCGGTGGCTATGGCGAACGGCGGCGACGGTGGTGTTCGGTCGGGCGGGGGAGAGAGCGAGGGAGAGCCGGGGGAGAGTGAATGGGGTGTCGGCGAGGTCGGGGCGACGACCAAAAGACGATCCACGCGGCGCAACGG
Source organism: Triticum aestivum (assembly GCF_018294505.1). Taxonomy (NCBI): domain Eukaryota; kingdom Viridiplantae; phylum Streptophyta; class Magnoliopsida; order Poales; family Poaceae; genus Triticum; species Triticum aestivum. Next base: position 311,021,535 of record NC_057809.1, read on the forward strand.
CGACCAGGGCGATGCAGAGAGGCTGGGTGGTGCGTGGCGAGCTCGGGCACGCCATGCTCACCTCCCTGCCTGCTCTGGCAAGGGGAAGCAGCTGGCTGGCACGGGCCAGCACAGTGCTGGGCCGGCTGGGCTGGGCAGGTAGGTCCAGGTAAGTCTACTCCTTTTATTTATTTTTCTGTTCTCTGTTTTTATTTAATATATCTGCAACTTTGTTGAATTAAATAAAATACCTAGGCAACTCCAAAAATCACCAAACTACTCCTGGTCCATAGTTGGATTATTTCCAGCATGAAACATTTTAGTTTGGAGATATCTGAGCATTTAAATATTTTATATAATTTTAAATGCCCGAATTCAAATATTTATGATTTAATTCAAAAACCCTAGGATGGCCTAGGAAAATGTGCACCACTTTTGGCAGAGGTTCTGAACCAAGGCAAAAATGATGGGCATTTTAGAAGGGCATTTCAGGTTCATTGAAAAATTATTTTAGTAACCCTAGTTGGTTTCAGAGGGGACTGGGGGTTCTGTCATCCCCATTTCAAGTTTCTGATGAAAGAGTAAACATGATGCAACACTCTAATGCATGACTAGCTAGGGTGTGACAAGGGGTGTACTTCTTCATACACACTTTCACCACTTACCGCCGTTTACACGACATGTACTCGGCAACCTTCAAGCGGAAGCCCAGCAAGGGTGTCGGCCACGGCCTACCTAAACACTTAAGTCTCTAGTACAAGTTTATCGCCTATCCAGGTTCCATCCGTAGGGAGTCCGGCTGAGGTTTCCACATACGGCCCCAAACGATGTGAACAGGGATCCCGAGACACCAAACGGGTGACTCAGTACACCGTGCCACGGTGTATCTACCGCAACATAGCCCACCCCTAGGGTTAGCGCTACGCACGGCCGCCAACACATAACCTACAAACACCAGAAACTATTTGCAACTCCTGGACAGGGTACTAGGGTGGTTAAGAAGCCGAGAGGGTCAATTAAGGATCCCAATGCATGGTAGTAGCTGAATCTTAAATCACACATACAGATCTCAGTTCTTAGGGACGGCCTCAATGAAACAACCCACCATGTACGCCTACATGGCCTCTCATCGATACCTTTACCAAAACATGTTCAACACATCCCTCACATTACCGGCATAAGCATTTCACTCTGGCCCATCACCCAGATGAACCAGACCTGACACAACTCTAAGCATAGCAGGCATAGCAAGGTAGGAATCACATACATGGCTCAATCAACTCCTAGACATGCTAGTGGGTTTCATCTAGTTACTGTGGCAATGACAGGTCATGCAGAGGATAAGGGTTCAACTACCGTAGCACACAGCAGTTTGAATCGCGTTGTCTTAATGAAGTAAACAAGAGCAGAAGCGAGAACATGGGTTTGTATCGGAATGATCAATGGTTGCTTGCCTGATGGAGTGGTAGTGGGATACTGCCCTTTAGTTGGATACTCGTGAATATCCTCGGAGGCAGAACCTACCACGAAGAACACATTGGAACACAATCAACACATGACGATATGCAACAATATGATGCATGCTATGACATGGCAATATGAATGTGTCTTGGCCTAATGCAAGATATAACAGAAATGAATGAACTCATTTCAACCAAAGATTCAAATATTAGCCCATTAAACATGGCCTTAATAGTGCATTTCCTTATTCTGCTTAAACAGCAAGGTAAACTTGTTTTGTCATGCATGAAACCATTACAGATGGATAGATTGAATTTTTCTGATCATTTTCATATATAAATCTTTGCATTTGGAGCTATGGTTGATTTTCTATGATTTTTAGAAGTTTTAACTATTTTCTGGAAATTCCTGAATAAAAATAAACCCAGAAAATGCATTACTGCGTCAGCATTGCGTCATGCTGACCTCAGCAGGTCAAAGGCGCCAGCCCAGGTCAAACCTGACTAGTGGGCCCCTTCTGTCAGCCTCTCAGCTAATTAACAGGATTAGATTAACACTAATTAGCTGTCAGTGGGGCCTGGGCCCACATGTCACTGACTGATTTAATTAAAATTAACTAAACTAATCCTATATTAGTTAGCAGACCGGCCCCACCTGTTATAGACTCAGGGGGGTCTACCTGGGCCCACCCAGGAGTCAAACTGGGTCAAACTCGCCGGCGACTCGACGCCGGCGAGGCCCGAGACGGTGGCGCAGCTCGAAAAACGCCCACAGGGCACGGGCGAGGCCGTTCTTGGGCTCGTTGGAGAGCTCTTGCAGTCGCGCATCTAGTGGTGGTGGAGGCCGGGCCTACGATGGACGGAGACGACGACGACGAGCTCCAAGGCGGCGGCCGGAGTTCGGCCATGTGCGGGGAGTGGGCTGCGGTGTGCAACCACGGAAACTGAAGCTCTAGCGAGGCACTACGCGATGCGGCAAGCACGTTGCATAGCACGGGAGGACCAAATGGTCGCCGGAGCGATGCCGGCGATGAGCTCGAGCGGAGACGAGCTTCGGCCATGGTGGAACTATGGCCTAGAGGGTGCAAACGCGTGGGAAAGAAGAGGGGAAAGGCGGCGGAGCTCACAGGGAGGTCGATGAGCAGCTTAGTGGGTTCGGGGGCGACCGGAGCGAGGCAAATCGATGAATGGCGTCCGGCGGGTACCGAGGTTGAAGACGATCCGATGGCGGCGATGCAGGGCCTCCGGTGATGCGTGGCTCGGTGGGGAGGGCGAGGGCGTCGCGGCGGAGCTTCTGGACAGGTCAGAGAGGCGAGGGGGTGACAGAGAGCGCGACTACGGCGGTGAGACGGCAACAAGCTCGTCGAGCATGGTGCACGAGAGGGTGAGGGAGACGAGGGGAGAGTGAGCGAGGATGAGAGGGGGACGTGGGGGTCGCGTGGCACCCCTAGGCGTGTCCAGGCGTCGGCGGAAGGAGGAGGTGGCCGGCGTGTGGCCGCGGGCGCCGGCCATGCGCTCTGCGTCCTTCTGGCGCGAGGAGGACGACGACTGGCAGAGCCAGTAGGCTGGGCCGAGCCAGGTGGCTGGGCCAGCACAGGTAAGGCCCGGGCGGGCTTCCCTCTCTCTCCCTCTCTAGTTTTATTTGTTTCTGTTTTTCTAATTAACTGCAACTGTTGGGCTTTAAATAAAATACTAAAACGTTTCCAAAAATCCTGAAAATAATTGTGGGCTCTATTTAGATTATTTCCAACAACAAACATTTATTTCCAGGATTATTTGAGCATTTAAATTATTTTATAGCATTTAAATGCCCAAATTCAAATACTTTGATTTAATTCAATGACCTTCTGTTGACCTCGAAAATTGTGCACCAATTTTTCCAGAGGTTTTAACCCAAGACAAGGAGGGTGAACTTTTTAGAAGGGCATTTCAGGTTCATTGAAAATAATTTTAGTAAACCCTAGTTGTTTCCAGGGGGTGTTGGGGGTTTCTGCTTTCCCCATTTCAAATTTAAGAGAAATTTAAACATGATGCACACTCTAATGCTTGAACTAGCTAGGGTGTGACACAATGATCCTCATTGCATATATCGCGAGAGAAATATGAAACATGCGTGAATTTTCTGGGGGCTTACTTTTAGAGGACCTGGAGATAGTTTTGTGTGCATACGTGAAAGGGGCGTACAGGGGGTATGCGATGGAGAGAGAGATGCTCTTCGTTTCTGTTTATAATGACTAACTCTGTATGTAGTATAAAAATATACAAATTCATAGTGCGGAATACATATCATTGTGGGCACCATGCAATGCAAATTAGCATTCGTACTCCTCCATATAACTTTGTAATGTTGTATATATGTAGAAACTCTAAAATAATTTTTTGGCCACACTTCATTCAAATGGAATGTTGTCTGCGAAATAATGGTGAAGAGAGGGCATTTTAGATCAATGGGGTACATGATGTAACATGTGGGAATGTGTAGTTGATGCGTTTGGCAGGGCCTAGAGAGGTATGTGTGTGTATTACGTATTCGAGAGACGCATGGATAGAGGGGCCGACGAGGGGGGGGCATGGGACAGATAGCACGAGAAATGAGAGTGTCTAGATTGAGAGAGATGAATATGACGTCACGACAAGAGATTCCATTCCCTTGATTGTGTATATGCAAGGGGGGAGGGAACAGAGGCACCAGGAGAAATTTTCTGTGTGTGTGGTGTTTGTGTTGGTATATGTGGGTGTGAGAAGATAATGAGACGTGGGGGCAGAGGGTGTGTCACCGTGTTGGTGGGAACGACACCTATGGGATCACAAGAATCCCTACTACGGTTGCGGGGTGCGGGGTCGTGAGAAGAGCGGATCAACCAGATAGCACACGGTTTGTTTATCCAGGTTTGGGCCGCGAGGATGCGTAAAACCCTACTCCTGCTTTGGTGGATTGTATATCTGTGTTCTTGAGCTAGCTATGGGGCGTGAGGAGCTCCAAAAAGCCGAATCCTCCTCCTGGTCGCCTCGGGCCTCCTTTTATAGGAAAGGGGTTGCCACAGTGGCACACAGGAGGTGGAAAGGGTACAGTGATGTGAGGTTATCCCTCGCATTACATGACAAGGCGCATTTAGTGTGTCTTGCCCAGGTGTCCTTGCTTTATCGGGGACGGGGGTGAGCCATGTCTCGTCCGTCACCGCTCCCTCTCGTGTCGACATGCGCCCTGGCCAGCGGCGCCCGCGGTGCCATGTAGGCATGTAGGCAGCTGAGGTGGCGCAGTGGTGGGTCTCCACGAAGATCTGCATGCCGCCACGCAGGTGCCTGCCCAGCTGGTTGGGTCGGCAGCTGCATGCGAACGGTGGTGGAGGTTTGACTGGCGTGGGCCTGATGGTGGCCCTACGGGTGTTCTTGGCAAGGGCCTTGCCGGGGCCCCGGCAAGGGTCTTGCCGTGGCGCCTGCTGTCATCCCCGGCAAGGCTCTTGCCGGGGGCCTTGTGGTCCTCCTTGGCTGGGATCCCGCCAATTATCATCATCTTCTAAAGGGTGTATCTGATCTTGAATGTCTTCACAAAGATCTGCATGCCACCACGGGGATGTCTCCCGAATCCTTGCCCCATGGGGGCAGTGGACTCAAGGGTGACTCACTCCATAGGTGTGGGGCGAGCTGCCACGGCAAGGGTCTTGCCGGGGATGACAACAGGCGCCACGGCAAGACCCTTTGCTCTTTGTGGTCTTGGTCTTGTCGTCGTTCTGCTTCTCCTGAGCTTCGTCCTTACCTTGGATCACCTCCTTTGCCTTGCTTAGTGTGGTGGTGCCCGTGGCTTAGACTGCCTGTGCACAGTTATAGGGGTACAAAAAGTGTACCCCTCTTTTTGTACACCGACAGGAGCCCCCGGGCATGGGCCACACGTAAGGGCAGTCGTGTCGTTGGGCTAGGCCCAAAAACGGTGCACGGGCAGGCGGGGCGGTTTTTACCGCGGTAAGTCTCTTCGTGCGCTGTGCTTCCCATGCTTCTCGCACGTGGCGCGGCGTGGGGAGGCGTGTGTGACGTGGGCGACATGCGTGGGGCTGAGCTCTGCATGCATGCATCACATCGTAGTAAAGGGGGCGGTTCGCGCCTTCCCCATAAACGGAGGGAGGCGTGGAGGCGCGGCCTATTTACTAGACGGGGCCGAGGCATGGTCTTCAAGGCGTCCACTCCCCACGATCACGGGGTGGGGAGAGGTCGCCTCACCCGTCGCCTCGGTCCTGCACGCCTGCCATGTGGCTCTCATGCGCTTGGGGTGGCGAACGGTGGAGGCGGGAAACCGGGCCACCACGGGCTGGGGCGGCGGGTCGGTCCCAGTTCCCTGTGCCTTCCGCGTCTTGATTGGCTGAGCGGGGCGGCCGAGCCCCCACCCCGTTCCTTTATAAAGAGCGGGAGGGGGGGATGGCGTCGCATTCTTTTCATCTCCTCCTTCCTTCAGCTTCTGCTCCCCCCTTCCATCCGCCATGGAGAGAGGGAATCCTGGTCCTTCAACAGTGGCGGCGAGGGTCGCCGCTCGACAACGCGTCCTTCCTTTTCCTGCACCCGCGGTGGCAGAGCCAGCCGCGAGGGGAAGGGGGAGGGGGCGAGGCCGTGGGCAAGGCCGAGGGGTTCGGGGAAGAGGAGTATGGGGCGGCGCGCCGGTCTCGCCTCTGCCAGCAGTTCCTCCCCCATGGAGGACCACGTTGGGGATGACCCTTGCGAGTTCTTCGTTAGGCTGCGCCGGCCGCCTCGCCGTCGCCTTCGTCTCCCGACTCCATTCGCGCAGGAGATGGAGCTAGATCCGTCGGAGTCGCTGCAGCTGCACATGAGGGGCTGTGGAATCAGCGGCACGTGGGTCCGCGTCGACTTCCCCGCCCCTCACATGATGTATCTTTGTCGGGGATGGAAGACGTTTTCTCATATCCACCGCTTGACGGAGTAGCTCACTCTCCATTTTAAGCTGATGGAGGGTGGCCTTCTCTCCGTCAAGGTCTTCGGGTGTTTTGGGACCCGTGCAAGGTGCTGCGTGGAGAGCTCTTCTGATAGTGAAGACTCCTCCTCGGGCAGGAGTGACGAGGAGGACAGCAGCAGCAATGACGAGGGTAGTAGGCGGTAGGATGACGGGTCCGATTAGGTGTCAGGCGCCACTCCGTGCGGCACCGGCGACCCCATCATCCGTGTCGTCGGCTCCCTGAACTTCTCGGGGTTGTCTCCTTGGGCGGCTGGTGTTGGGAGGCTGCGGAAGAGGAAGTGGGCGGGCGGCAAGGCCGTCAAATCGGAGTACGCAGGCACCGACGCCTTCGACACATGCTGACGTCCTGCCGCCTCGTCTTCGAGCTCTGCTTCTGGCGCTGCCATCACCATCCAGCCTTCGGACGGCCACCGAGATGTTCTCTTGGTGTCTTCTGCCACCCGTAGCTCGCCTAGGCGCCCCTTTTGCCCTTTTCTCCTCCTTGACCTGCCTCCCGAGGAGAGGGACAAGAAAGGGATTACGGGCACCTTATCTCTTTTTAGTTTGTAAGCCTTCGGGCCTTAGCTGAATTTAAAACTTGTAATCCCATCATTCATGTTTTTCATTCCCTATGGACTGTACCTGAGTGGAATGTTTTTAATGAAAAAGGGATGCTTGCCGGGTCATTTGTTTGTGGGTAGAACCCACGACAAGGAGTAAATCCTTGATATCTTTAAGATAAACATTTCCTTGCCCGGCAACAGGCCTTGCCGTCTCCCCACTTCGCTCGACCTTTCTCACACCTTTGGCGGAGGCAGGGATGAGGTGGGTTCAGGCTCCTTGTTTCATCCTCTCGCTGCCGCGACTACGACCAAACCTGGCCCCAGGAACGAGCCCTAGGGCCTAGAGTTAGGGGAGCACGGTAGCTTTAGGAAAAAACGAGGTTTCACATACCTCAGTCCATAAGGGAATGCAGGATAAGGGATGAAGAACTTATCTGAAGCTGTAGCCCTCGGCAACTCTGGTTTGCCGTGGGTGAATCTTTGCTCTTGCAGCCCCCGGCAATACTGGCTTGTCGGAGTCTAAATGATGGTCTGTCCCTCTTCTCTTTTTCGTCCTCAAGTGATCCGGCAAGGATATTTGTGAGTCCTACAAGCCAAAGAAGACGAAAGAATGGCAAAGAGACACATACTCAACCTCTAAGCTAGGGGTTAGTCGCCGCTAAGCACTATCAACCCTAACCAAGGATGAGACTTGACCTAGCATGCATGCTATAACTTAGGGCGCCAACGCTTCATTTACTTGTGCTCAGGGTCTGCGCCTGTCTTTGTACAAAGGGTTACATGCATCATCGGCAATGCTTGTACAAAAGGTGGCTTGCCGGGGGGCCCGGCAAGCCGTGCCTCATGGGTAAAACTTGCGAAGATGCTCAATGTTCCAGGAGTTACTCACCGGAACGGCATCTTCGGTCTCCAGGCAGACTGCGCCGGGCCTGGTGACTCGTATTACCCGATATGGGCCTTCCCACTTTGGCGTCAACTTGTTGTAATTCTTGGCCGATTGAACGCGCCGAAGGACAAGGTCGCCTTCCTCAAGGCTTCGGGCATGAACCTTGCGGCTATGGTAGCGGCGCAAGGCTTGCTGGTAGCGTGCTGCTCTCACAGCCGCCCGAAGACGATCTTCCTCAAGGAGCATTGCGTCATCTTGCCACAGTTGCTCTTGCTCAAGCTCATCATAAGCGAGCACTCGAGGTGACCCGTATATGAGTTCAGTGGGGAGAACTGCTTCTGCCCCGTATACTAGGGCAAAGGGTTTCTGGCCGGTGGCTCGATTTGGCGTCGTCCTGATCGACCAAAGAACCGTCGGCAACTCATCAATCCAGCGCCTTCCACTCTTGTGCAGCATGTCAAAGGTCTTGGTCCTTAAGCCTGGCAGTACTTCAGCGTTTGCCCTCTCAGCTTGACCATTGCTTCGTGGGTGAGCAACGGAAGCGAAACAGACTTTGCTGCCGAGGTCTTGGATATATTGCTTGAAGGTGCGGCTTGTGAACTGTGTGCCGTTGTCGGTGATGACCCTGTTGGGTACAACAAAATGGCACACTAGTCCCTTGAAGAACTTGACGGCTGACTAAGCTGTGACCTTCCTCACTGCCTCCACCTCCGGCCACTTTGTCAACTTGTCGATTGCAACATACAAGTACTCAAAGCCCCCGACAGTGCGGGGGAAAGGGCCCAGTATGTCGAGCCCCCAGACCGAGAAGGGCCAGGAGAGAGGAATGGTTTGAAGGGCTTGAGCTGGCTGATGAAGCTTCTTTGAATGGAACTAACACGCTTCACACCTGGTGACTAGTGTCGTCGCATCCTGGAGGGCGGTGGGCTAGAAGAAGCCTTGCCGAAATGCCTTGACGGCAAAGGGCCCTTGACCCGATGTGGGATCAACATATGCCTCCGTGTATCTCCGCCAATAGCTCCAGTCCTTCCTCCCGAGGGATACACTTCAATTTCACACCGTTCGGCCTCTTTCTATACAGGACGTCGTCGACGTACTGGTACATGGTAGAGCGACGGGCTACTTTTTCCGCTTCTTCCTGCTCTTCAGGAAGTTCCCCTGTTTGGAGGAATCAGACGGTATGCTGTGCCCACGCTGGAGCCTGGGGCTCGACGACGAGGACTAAAGGCATTTCCTCCGCTATAGGAGCGGCTGTATCGACGGCAAGAGCTTAACGCTCCGCTGGAGCTAGCCATCCCATGGCGGGCTCAGTGTCCTCGGCAACATCCTTGCCGGCGGCTCCGGGGAGCTCGGCGGGAAAGTACTTCCCGGGTCCTGATTTCCTCCTCTTGTTCTACTCTGTTGATGGATCAATGGATGGCTGAGTTAGCTGGAGCACAAAGGTACCTGGTTCCACAGGTAGCTTGAGGGCAGCGCGTTTTGACAGGTAATTGGCGATATCGTTCTCCGCTCGGGGAACGTATTCAGCCTGTATACCGTCCAAACGCTCTTCCAGCTTTCTCACTTCATCGACGTAGGCCTTCATCAACGGGCTCTGGTAGTCCTTGTTGACTTGCTTGACGATGAGCTGCGAGTCGCCCCTGACGATGAGCTTCTTGATTCCGAGTCCGCCGCGATCCTAAGATAGGCAAGCAGCCCTTCGTACTCTGCCGTATTGTTTGTTGACACCTCCCTGGGAAAGTGCATCTGGATCACATACTTGAGGTGCTCTTCGGTGGGCGCGACAAGCAGTACGCCAGCCCCGGCGCCATGTAAGGAGAAAGCTCCATCAAAGTACATGATCCAACTGCAACTTGCCTCCTTACCGGGGAGAGTAGTCTCTTGGGCTTCTTCGTCAGGCGTTGCGGTCCATTCTGCAATGAACTCCGCCAGGGCTCGGCTCTGAATCGTCGAACTACTTTCAAACTTGAGGCCAAAGCTGGACAGCTCCAGTGCCCATTCCACAATTCTTCCCATTGCATTTGGATCGTGCAATATCCGTTGCAGAGGGAGGCGAGTGACGACAGTGATCTCGTGTGCCTGGAAGTAGTGACGCAGCTTCCTCGAGGCCATAAGAAGGCCGAAGAGCAGTTTCTGCACGCCGGAGTACCTTGATCTAGCTCCCTGCAGGAGGGAACTAACAAAGTAGACCGGGTGCTGCATCATTTTCTTCTTCGGCGGCACTTCAACTGGTTGTGTGTCTTTGCATTGGTGGTGTCAGGCTCTGTCGCTGCCATTACCTTGTCGTCAACCTCTCTCTGCACCACTAGTGCGGCGCTGACCACCTGGTTCGTTGCCGCCAGGTATAGCAGCAATGGCTCCTGTGGCCTAGGCGCAACTAGTATTGGCGCGGAGGAGAGGTACTTCTTCAAATCTTGCAATGCTGCTTTGGCTTCTGGCGTCCACTCCATCGGGCCCGCCTTTTTCAGGATCTTGAAAAAGTGAAGGGCGCGCTCGGCAGACTTAGAAATGAATCTGCCCATGGAGGCGATGCAACCAGCAAGCTGATGCACATCCTTGATTCGCTTGGGTGCTTCAATCTGCTCTATAGCTTTGATCTTGTCCGTATTGGCCTCTATCCCATGCTGTGACACAAAGAACCCGAGAAGCTTGCCGGACGGGACGCCAAAGACGCACTTCTCAGGGTTCAGCTTGAGATTGATCTTGCGCAGGTTTGCAAATGTTTCTTGCAAATCTGGTATGAGGGTTGCCCTGTCCTTGGTTTTGACCACTATGTCATCCATATAAGCTTCCATATTTCTATGGAGCTAGGGTTCAAAACTAATCTGGACCGCCCTTGCAAATGTCAAACCAGCACTCTTCAGCCCAAAAGGCATCCGCATGAAACAATACGTACCACATGGGGTGATGAATGCTGTTTTCTATTCGTCTTCTCTTGTCATGAAGATCTGGTGGTAGCCGGAGTAGGCATCAAGGAATGACAACAGATCACACCTAGCTATGGATTCAACAATCTGGTCGATGTGCGGCAACGGGAAGGGGTCCTTAGGACAAGCCTTATTGATATCTGTGTAATCAATACACAGCCTCCACTTCCCATTAGCCTTGCGCACTATGATCGGAATGGCCAACCATGTTGGATGGAGCACTCCTCTTACCAAACCCGCTGCTTCCAGTTTCCGGATCTCCTCTGTGATGAACTCTTGTTGTTCCAAAGCTTGCTTTCTGACCTTCCGCTTGACGGGCCGCGCATGAGGACAGACAGCAAGGTGGTGCTCAATCACCTCCCTAGGAACGCCGGGGACGTCAGAAGCTTGCCATGCAAACAAACCGACATTCGCTCGCAGGAAGGTGATGAGCGCGTCTTCCTATTTGTCGTGAAGGGTGGAGCTTATGGTGAAAGCCCCTCCCGTGCCGTCCTCATTGAGAGGAACCTTCTTGGTTCCCGGCGGTATGGCCCTGGGCTTCTTGTTTCCGCCGGCTCTGGCACGTCCTCGACGGGAGCGCTACACTCCGGAGAGGTGCGCTTGCCGGAGTGAGTGTCCGAGATCTCACCGGTCTTCTTCTTCTTCTTCCCTCCCGGGGTCGCAGCGGCAGGAGCAAGTGCCCTAGTGGCGGAAGCTGCTGCAATTGCTTGCTGGTATAGTTGGTCAGCGCAAATCGGCGCATCTTTCTTATCGGAGGGGATGGTGATGATCGTCACAGGTCCTGGCATCTTCAGGGTGTTGTAGCCGTAGTGTGATGCCGCCATGAACTTGGCCAGCGCTGGGCGGCCAAGGATCCCGTTGTAGGGCAAGGGGATCTTGGCAACATCAAACACGATCCTCTCCGTCCTGTAGTTCAGATCGCTTCCAAAAGTCACGGGCAGCGTGACCTTTCCCTTAGGTTGGCTTCTTCCTGGGTTGACCCCCTGAAACGTGCCCGTCTTTTCGAGGTCTCCATCCGGAATCTGCAGTTTCTCGACCACGGCAGGCGAGATCAAGTTCAGACCGGCCCCGCCATCGACTAGCATCTTTGTCACCTTGAGGTTGCGTATTTTTGGTGAAACCAACAATGGCAAGCACCCGACCGTAGTAGTGCGATCAGGGTGATCCTCAGTGTCAAAAATGATAGGTGTGCTGGACCACTTCAGCGGCCTTTGGGCATCAAACGACGGCTCTGCCGCTGTAATCTCTCGCGCCCACTGTTTAAGCTGGTGGTGAGAAGTATGCAACGAGGCACCGCCGTCGACGCACATGGCCTCTATAGATTTCTGAAACTCTTGGTCGCCGGATTCGTCGTCCTGTTTGTGATCATCGTCTTCTAGCTTTTTGTCACGGCCCCGGGCGGGCCTCTCCTATTGTTTATCCTTGCCGCGATGGCCCGCCTGGCCGTCATGCTTCTTGCCGGACCCCTTAGCACCGTCTTGGCCCTTCTCCTTGTCCCGCCTCTCATATTCAGCCCTCTGCTTCAAAGCGAGGAGCTCAACCTGTCGGCAGTCTTGGAGAGCATGGCCTTTGGTGCGATGGATCTTGCAGTATCGCTTGTCAGAGTTTCCTGGCTTCTCGGCAACCGCCAAGGCCCGGCAGGCGACACATCCGGCAATTTCCTTGCTCGGGTCATCTGCCTTGGTTTTCTTGGTGGAGCCGATGTCATCAGATCCCTCGATGGCAAGCACAACTTTACCTTTGCGCTTCCTGTTGCAGCACCGGCCCTTCTTCGCCGGGGCGGCAGTATCTTCATCTAAGGAGTCGGTTTCCATGCCAGTGTCTTCGCCGGGGTACTTCCTTCCCTCTTCAGCCCAGGCACATCTGTTAGCAAGAACATAGAGTTCTGCTACATCTTTCACCTTGTTCATTGCCAGCTCTTCGCGCATCTTGCGGTTACGCACGTTCTAATGGAACACGCTGATGATGGCGGCAGGGTGAACATCAGGGATATTGTACCGTATCCGGCTGAACCTCTGTATATACTTGCGGAGACTCTCGCCTCCCTTCTGGGGAATGACGTGCAGGTCGCTTGCTTGGCCATGGGCTCGGTGGCTTCCAGTAAAGGCGCCCACAAACTCATGGCACAAATCCGACCAGGAGGAAATAGAGTCTACCGGCAAGTGCATCAACCATGACATGGCGTTGGGTTTAAGAGCCAACGGAAAGTAATTCGCAAGCACCTTATCGTCGAAGGCTCTGGCAGCTTGCATCGCAATGGTGTAGATGTTGAGGAACTCGGACGGGTGGGTCTTGCCGCTGTACTTTTCGCCCACGCCAGGTTTGAAGGTACGGTGAGTGGGCCACTGGAACTGCCGCAGCTCACGGGTAAAAGCCGGACAGCCTACCTCGTAAGGTAGGCCTCCAGGGCTCTCCGATGCTGGGTGGTTCACAGCAGGCCCTGCTCGCCTGTCTGACTGGTGGTGCGCTCCGCGCCGGCGCTCGATAGTGGTTCGAGCGTCTTCATGTTCTCGTTCCCGAAGGACTTGGCGCTGGTCACAGTGGGTCCGCGGGTCGGACAACGCTATGGAGATTTCCTTGCCCGTAACGTCGCGACGGGCTGGCGTCCGCGGTACCGGGCGGGGAGGAGGCGAGTGCACTGTGGTCACGGCGCCACTGGCTTTCCTACCACAGGTGCATGGGACTCCGTCGGAGCGTCGACCCGAGGGCTCCACCGGACTCGGTTCGTCTTTGTTGGCCACCGCAACAAGGCTTCGGATAGTGGCTCTCCATTCGTCGAGTTTCCCTGTAGTGGGAGGAAAATCGAGGAGCAACTGCGCGCGCGCCAGGGCTTCTCCTGGCGTTGGTGGCAGCGAAACTTGCACGGATCACGACGCGCGTCGACTTCTGACCATGTTAGAAGGAGCTCTATCACGACCCCGCGGTCACATCCATCTTCACCAGCGCCTCGGCAAGCGGGCAGGTATTCTACCTCCTGGGAGTGGCGCTCGGGGCTCTTCCCGCGGCGACGCCCGTGGTCTTCGGCGTGATTATGCCATTCATCGCGCGCCGCTTGAGAGGAGCGCGCCGTCGGCGCCAGCGTGGGAGTCTTGGAGGCCCTCGCATCGCCTTCGGGCGGGGTGGCAGCAATCATGGAAGGCCTCGCGCCACCCGCGGAGGCCCTGGCTCCGTCTATGGATTTGGCGGCGTGCGGCCCTTTACCAGGCGCACGAACATCGCCGGCTCCCAAACTCCGGCTGCTGGGACGGATTTGGTGTTCGCGAACGGCGCCCCGGGTCCTTTCTGCGACCGGCCCGCTGCTCGCCCGTGTCGGGACGGGATGTCCGGCTTCCGACGGGGCAACCACCACCGTCGTCTTCTTCTTGGGCACCATGACGATGAAGAAGCGTCGAACTAACTGCTAACGCCGATTCTCACAACTACGCTCCCTACCTGGCGGGCCAAAGATGTCGGTGGGAACGACACCCATGGGATCACAAGAATCCCTACTATGGTTGCGGGGCGCGGGGTCGTGAGAAGAGCGGATCAAACAGATAGCACACGATTTGTTTGTCCAGGTTCAGGCCGCGAGGATGCGTAAAACCCTACTCCTCCTTTGGTGGATTGTATGTTTGTGTTCTTGAGCTAGCTATGGGGCGTGAGGAGCTCCAAAAAGCCGAATCCTCCTCCTGGTCGCCTCGGGCCTCCTTTTATAGGAAAGGGGTTGCCACAGTGGCACACAGGAGGTGGAAAGGGTACAATGATGTGAGGTTATCCCTCGCATTACATGACAAGGCGCATTTAATGCGTCTTGCCCAGGTGTCCTTGCTTTATCGGGGACGGGGGAGAGCCCTGTCTCATCCGTCGCCGCTCCCTCTCGTGTCGACACGCGCCCTGGCCAGTGGCGCCCGCGGTGCCATGTAGGAAGGCAGGCAGCTGAGGTGGTGCAATGGTGGGTCTCCATGAAGATCCGCATGCCGCCATGCAGGTGCCTGCCCAGCTGGTTGGGTCGGCAGCTGCATGCGAACGGCGGTGGAGGTTTGACTGGCGTGGGCCTGATGGTGGCCCTACAGGTGTTTTTGGCAAGGGCCTTGCCAGGGCCCCGGCAAGAGTTTTGCCGTGGCGCCTGCTGTCATCCCCGGTAAGGCTCTTGCCGGGGGCCTTGTGGTCCTCCTTGGCTGGGATCCCGCCAAGGATCATCATCTTCTAAAGGGTGTATCTGATCTTGAATGTCTTCACAAAGATCTGCATGCCACCACGGGGATGTCTCCCGAATCCTTGTGTCACATCCCTAGCTTCAGGATTTGCTCTAGGTTAACTTCATGTGTGATTCATGTCTATATTTTTGAAACTTGAATTGAGGAATATTGGAAGCCTCAAAACCCTAAATAAAAGAGGGGCAAAAACCCTAGAAATCTCATTCATTGCTCCAAAAGGCTCTTCTTAAATGTTTGATAATTTTTGGTAAGGGTTCTGGTCCCAACCAAAATATTGAACATTTTTAAGGATTTATTTTTGGGACTTTGAATTTAAATCTTTAGCTATTTGAATTTGAGTTATATTCATATAATTAGAATATAATTTCAAATACCCCTGAAATATTTTATGAGCTTTTTGGAAAAAGTCCATCTAGCAACATAAATTATTCAGAGGATATTTGGCACTGTTTTGAATTTGTTTAAATTTGAAAACAGTGGCAAAAGAATTAAATAAAAATAAAACAGAACAGTAAATGAGAAAAAAGAGAGAGAGAAGCCCACTTACCTGGCCTTACCCGCGCAGCCACCAGAGCCGGCCCAGCTCCCCCCCCTGGCCGGCCCAGCCCGCCACCGCTACTCCCCTGTCGTCTTCCTCCTCGCCAGAAGGACGCGGACACCGCGACGCCGCCGTGCGCGCCACCTCCACCCCGCTCTGGCCACCTCCTGCTTCCTCCCCGAGCCCTCTGGTGACGCCACGCACTTCCCCTCGCCCCCTGCACCTCCCTTCTCTTCCCCTGAACCCCGTTCCCTCCTCTGCTTTCCTCCCTGCACGCGCCGAGCGGAGCCCGTCGCCACCGACGCCGTTCGCCGCGGCCACCATCCCCCTCTCACCTCCCCGACGCTTCCCAGAGCTCCGCAGTGCCTCCCTCGACCTCCTCGACGTCTCACGCGACCAGAAGGGCCCCGAGCAGCCGCCATCGACATCATCCCCAAGCTTCGGCCCCGGCGCCGTTCTCCGTCGAATTCGGCCACTCCGGCGCGCCCCCGAGCCCACTGACCCTCCCTACAGCTCCGCGGTGAGCCTCTGTGCAGACCCCCTCTCTCTCCCCTCGTGTTTGCGAGACCTAGGCCATAGTTCCGTCGAGACCGAGACCTCACCGGCGCCGGACTTGTCGCCGTCGTCGTTTTGGTTCACCTCCGTTCAAACCGAGCACGCAGGCGTACTCAGAGCACTCCCAGGAGTCCGTAGCATGCCCCAGCCCCTCCTGCCGTGCTCCCTAACGCCGACTCCGAGCTCACCCGAGCTCCGGCCGCCGCCTCGCTCGCCGTCGGCACCGATTCCGGCCGCCCCGAGTGCAACTGACTCCACCAGGAGCTTCGGCTCGTCCCCAGCTCCTCCTAGATGCCCTCCGCGGCCCATTTGGTCGCCGGAGTGGCCAAAACCACTCTAGCCGCCGCGCTAATGGTCGCCGCCGGCGAAACTCCGGCAGGAGCCGACGTGGCCAGTCATTAGGGCCTAACTACCCCCGCTAACCAACCCCCTAGGCCACTGACAGTGGGCCCCAGGGCTTAGTCAGAGCTAACCAGCCCGGGTCAACGCGGGATTAGTCCCTGTGTCACTGACCAGTGGACCCCACTGGTCAGGTTTGACCCGGGGCAGCCCTGTTGACTTGCTGACGCAAGCATGACGCAGTGCTGATGTCATAATTAATTTTCTGGAATTGTTTTAATTCTAAATAATCAGAAAATTCCAGAAAATGTCTAAAACTTCTAAAAATCATAGAAAATTAACCGTAACTCCAAATTAAATAATTTATATATGAAAAATTATCAGAAAAATTCAAGGAATCCATCTGTACCATTTTCATGCATGTTAGAACAACTTATAGGTGCTGTTTAGCACAAATCAATTAAATGGCATTTAAATAATCACATATGGAGTTTGAATTTGAATCTTGTATTCAAACCAACTTCATTTAATCTGGTTTTAGGTGCATTAGCCCAAAACACATTCATATTGCCATGTCATAGCATGCATCATATTGTGCATTGCATTGATCGTGTCTTTTCTGTATTTGCCGGTATTTGTCCCCTCTCGATAGACGTGTACCGATGATGTGATCGTTGACACTGATGAAGACTCAATGTTATCTTCAGAAGTGCCAGGCAAGCAAAACCCCCTTGTTCATTCCGATACAATCCTACTCTCTCGCTCCTGCTCTCTTTAATGCATTAGGACAACACCGATTCATCTGTTACTTGCTGAACCCCTTCATCCTCTGCATGACCTGTCATTGCCACAGTAAATAGATGAAACCCACTAGCATGAGTAGGAGTTGTTTGAGCCCTGTTGTGCCTACTCATTCATGTTTGTTTGTCATGCCTGCTACTGCTTAGAGTTGAGTCGGGTCTGATTCATCGGGGATGAATCAGAGGCGTGTGAACATGTCCTACTGTGTGTGAGCTAAGTGTGTGAACACGATTTGGTAAAGGTAGCGGTGAGAGGCCATGTAGGAGTACATGGTGGGTTGTCTCATTGTAGCCGTCCTCAGGAACTGAGTTCTGTGTTTGTGATCCATGATTCAGCTACTACCATACATTGGGCCCTGAAATATGACCCCGCTCGACTTCTTATTCACCCTTGTCCTCTGTCCAGGAGTTGCAAGTAGTTTCTGGTGTTTGTAGTATGCTGGAGGCCGTGGACAGCGCTGACCGTAGGGGTGGGCTGTGATGCGGTAGGCACGTGGCCGGGTAAACCGGGCGCCCGTTTGGTGTCACGGAACCCTGTTCACATCGTTTGGGGCTGTGAGCGAAACTCCGGCCGGATCTCCTCATGGATGGAACCCGAATAGGTGATAAACTTGGACTAGAGACTTGAGTGTTTAGGTAGGTCGTGGTCTACACCCATGTCGGCTTTCGCTTGAAGTCTGCCGAGCACATGTCGTGTGCAGACGCTAAGTGGTGGAAACATGTATGAAGAAGTACACCCCTGCAGGGTTAATATCATCTATTCGAATAGCCGTGTCCGCGGAAAAGGACTTCTGGGTTGCTTATATCAGTTCATAGACAAGTGAAAGTGGATACTCTAAAATACGCAAGATAAGCGTGAGTGCTATGGATGGCGTTCTCGTAGGGAGACGGGAGCGATTCCATAGTGGTGTATTGATATGGTGAATATGTGGACTCGTGTGCGCCACCTCAAAAGAGTTACTTGCAGTCGTAGTTCAGGATAGCCACCGAGTCAAAGCCGGCTTGCTGCAGTTAAACCCCACCATCCCCTTTGTTGATAATGAAGCATATGTAGTTAGTTCTGATGTAAGTCTTGCTGGGTACATTTGTACTCACGTTTGCCTATTTTATGTTTTGCAGAGAGACTTCGGTCTCACTAGTAGTTTCGCGTGGACTTCGACGTTTAGCTTGATACCTCAGCTACGATCTTGTGCCCTCGGCAGGATCTGATAGATAGTCAGGCTTCTCAGCCTTTTTCATTTATAGATGTCTGTACCCAGACATGATAGCTTCCGCTTGTGCTTTGACTTGTATGCTCTGAGTGTTGGGTCATGAGACCCATGTTTGTAATATCTCGCTCCTCGGAGCCTATTGAATAAACTACTTGAGTCGTAGAGTCATTTTGTGATGCCATGTTGTATTGCACATATCGAGCATATTGTGTGTATGTTATTGAAATGCTTGGTATGTGTGGGATCTGACCATCTAGTTGTTTATCTTTAGTAGCCTCTCTTACCGGGAAATGTCTCCTAGTGTTTCCACTGAGCCATGGTAGCTTGCTACTGCTCCGGAACACTTAGGCTGGCCGGCATGTGTCCTTCTTCGTTCCTGTGTCTGTCCCTTCGGGGAAATGTCACGCTTTGAGTACCGGAGTCCTGTTAGCCCGCTACAGCCCGGTTTACCGGAGTCCTGCTAGCCCAGTGCTACAGCCCGGACCCATTTGCTGATGACCGACACGTTCGAAGCTGGGTCATGGATGCCTGTCCCTGTAAGTCTGTGCCACTTTGGGTTTACGACTAGTCATGTCAGCCCGGGCTCTTTATCATATGGATGCTAGCGACACTATCATATACGTGAGCCAAAAGGTGCAAACGGTCCCGGGCAAAGGTAAGGCGACACCCGTGGGAATACCGTGCGTGAGGCCGCAAAGTGATATGAGGTGTTACATGCTAGACCTATGTGGCATCGAGTCGGGGTCCTGACAGCGTTGGTATCAGAGCTTGACTGCCTGTAGGATTACCAAGCCAAACTGGTCGAAGTTGAGTCTAGATATTCTTTAGTTATATAAGGGAATTGATTGTGGGATGGAACGTAAGGCTCTTTTTACTCCTTATACCTTATGCCTTCTGATCTGAGTCATCTTATCCTTCCTGCGGGGATTAAGAACTAGGCTATCTCTTCTTTTCATCAGGATCACATGTTACTAATCCGTAGACTTATAAGATTGTTGGACTTAAGCCTCGTTTCAGTTCCTAGTACTTCTGTATGTTAATTATTGATCTCGAGACCTTGATATTGTGCTTCTGAGTGGTTATGCCGCCATTTTTGTGAATGTCTCAAATCTTTTCTGAGCATTTACAGCCGTTATGCTGTCCGAGTCATCCCAGGTTTCTAAGTAGTCTGATGCAATTGCAAATCCTTTCTTCCTGTTTCAATGTTCCCATGGGCCAGATTAACCACACTAATCAGTGAGTTGAGGTACTCCGTTACCTTGACATATATGTTGGAGATACTATTATGGCCCTAGGTGTTTAGGGAGTCACCTAGTAATCTAGCAATGTTTTGTGATCCCCAGTGTGATGATTCTGGCTTTTATTCTCGAAAGCATCCCGTGATGCCACTTAGTAGTAGGTATTCTATTCCTTGGGCTTTGAACCCGAGATTCACTCTACTTACTTCATGTTGATAGTGTTTGCTAGTTCCTTCAGGATATTAGTAACTTTGCGATAGTCCTCGAGGTCCGTGGTATTTCCTTCTTCCAAATACTATGAACCGCTTATGGCAGATGTTTATTGGATCAAAAGATCACAATTAGAGTACTCTTGAGGAGTTCTCCATTCATAAATCGTGACTCTGCCAGTTCTACCTTTCTGCATGGGTTATCCGGAAGAAATAGGTTGAACTTGGTTCGACATACTAATCTATGCATCCACAACTCAGAAAATTATATGTTCCTTTGAGTTGTTCTCTTTAGTTGCATTCTGACCCTCGTCTATCAATCGATAGTCAAGAGTATGCATGCATTCGTTTATCGATGCCTATTACCCTTGTGGTACGTCAAGCCATTCTGTCCTGAATGACTTGGAGAAACAAACTCCAGTACCTCATCCATATCTAGGATTGGGTCAAAGTAGTTGTGCTCCGCAGATCAAATTGCTAATCCAGCTTTTGTTCTGTTCTACCTTGGAGTATTACCTTATTTTATATCGAGATTGTTATAGGAATTGCACACCATCCTATGAACTCTTGGTACAGTGATACTTCTTGCCATCATTAGTCATTCCTCGGTCTTCGTGTTGATGCAACCGGAATACCGACAAGTGAATCATGATGTGTGAACTCAATACTCCTAGCAACCCCATTGCTTGGTAGTTAATGGACAAAAATCTTATTCCTAGTATGTTGGTTTTTGAATCATCATTCTAAAGTTGATCATGCTACCTAGTTCATTCTCCTGGTTCACTCCTCGATCGATGAGTTAGGATTATTTCAAATTCTTACTCTATTGATCATATCGTCTTGCCCTGAAAAGCAAGATTGTTCTCGAGCTTAATAACATACCGGTGGCTCGTGATTCTCTGAATATCTTCTCAGAAGTATTACCAGGTTGTCACCTGACCGCTATGTTGAGCTCGTGATCAAGTTGGTTTTTGTGAACCATCCTTCTCCAAGAATCTGTGTTGGATATCCCTGAGCTAGTTGGTTAAGTTAGACAACGACTTGGAGAGTTGGAAGGTAAAAGCTTGCCTGACTTAGTTCGTTCCAAAGGGATATTCTTGTGTAGTGTGTGTTGAAGAAAGATGATATCTTCATCGGTTGGTCCCTGTGATCAGTTGCTGGACCTATTGCCTTATCAATCCTTTGATTTGAGTGTGGGCTATCGTCAAATCAAATCAATACCAATGATGCTCGTAATGTTGTCTTGTTCGTGGTTGATCCCTCGAGCATACACCATTACATCTTTGGCCTGACCAATGCTATCACTTGTTCACTTAACTATGGAATTCCTTTTAAAAGGAAACCCAGATGAATTGTTGTTGAGCCCATTGACAACATCCTTACCTCCTCCATAATTTTGTTGGACATTAAGCTAGTGTTGGAAACTTTTGAAAGCATTTTCTTCATGCTAGCTCATGAAGTATTTGTTGATGAAAGGAGTGACTTCCTTTTATACACGTGCATTTGGTGAAAGATGCCGCCGTGAATTTGAGAAAGCTAGTTTTGTTTCCTTGGAATCATCCCAAATCAGTCATGCACACGTGCGAAGTATTCTGTGGTCTGGAGACTTGCAACCTTCATTCCATATGTGTCCCGAGCACACCAAGCCACTGATTGATTTGTTCAAGGAGAAGAAGTTCCTTCATAAGAGCTAATCATATGACTTATGCAAGGACTTCGTTATCCACGGTGATGGTTCCCAACCAGAACTCGGTAGTGTTTTATTGTAAGACTACCACGTGGTCATGCTTGTCCGGGACAACGTGTTCACATGTTTGTAGCAGAACCAGCTCATGTTTTGGAGCTTGCTATCGTAGTTCATTTCCCGAGAATCTCGCAACGTCATCTCGTCGAATTGTGTTGCAAACTTTCATTTTTCTTCCTAGACTCGATGAGTCTGGAATATCCTGACACCAACCAGATCTGAATCTCAGGCAGATATGATGGTTGAAACATTTCCCAAGAACTATAATATCGGTCCCTCGAAAACCGGTAAAGTGGATGTCATGGCCAACACACCCAGCCGGAAGACCTGTTATTATAACATCTTGATTGAGGAAGTTGGCCACCTCTCCATAAGGACTTCGTAGGATTTACTTCCTAGTTGCGCCTTATGATTATTGTGTTCCCGAAGTCCGACCTTTTACTTGATGTTTTAGATATCAAACCATATCTATGAATGGGTTATACTAGCACATCAAGGAGAACATTAGAAGCGGAGTGCTAAATGTCTCTCGATCGATCATCCAGATTTTATTTGCTTGGCCTCGCTAAGGTGAAATCTGAGAAAGTGTTATCCTCCTTCGCATCTGCATCGTCCATCGCTATTCATCATGGTAGTATGTTGTGTTGTCAGCACCCTTGACGCGGTTGTTGATAAAACCTTGATGAATATGGAAATGCTCAAGTTCTTGAGAGCACGCACAAGCGCTACGTGTTATCAACGGCACTAACCGAGATTGCTCTCAGTTTCCTCGGCAATGCTATGATCTTTTCAACCGGTGAATTCACTCTCTATTGTTGGGTTCTTCCCCAGTTACCAGAATCGTTCCCAGCATTTGCATTTTGTTCCCAGCTTGCACCACCAATGTCCCTTCCATTTCCGGTGATAAGTAAATTCATCCATTACGTTGTCTTCAACAAGGTAATCCACATCATCCAAGTCTGAGTATGCCATTCTATTGACCCCCCTCCAAACGATCGTTCGAGAATTGCCTTAGGCTGATATGGGGAGTCTCAATGATCTCTATATCAAAGGTAAATCTTTTTGCCACTTAAGGGGATATTTCTACGAGTCACCGTCCCTAAGGTGCCTCGCTGTGGTATCATGGCAGCTCAACTCTTCGCTACGTTGGCAATCGTTTACCACCTTCTTAAGCGTGGAATCGTTGTCCACCTAGTGAACCTTCGTCATCTGTTCCACTCCATTTCTTCAAATCTGTGCTTCGTCTCCCAGCTCAAGAGATGTTGCTATGTCTCATTCCGTGAGTTGTTCGATCTTCAAGAAGATCGACCCTTCTAGAGTCTCCTTTTTCCCTCCATGTCATGTTGGCAGGATTTCTCAGAACAAGACATCAAGACAATGATGGTAAATGAATCAACGTTCAATTGAAGTGCACCCTGGATCGTGAAGATTGTACTAGTTTGCGTTCCCTTTCACCTTACCCTACGCTTGAATCTCGAGACGAGATTCTTGTTTAGTGGGGGTGAGTTGTCACATCCCTAGCTTCAGGATTTGCTCTAGGTTAACTTCATGTGTGATTCATGTCTATATTTTTGAAACTTGAATTGAGGAATATTGGAAGCCTCAAAACCCTAAATAAGAGAGGGGCAAAAACCCTAGAAATCTCATTCATTGCTCCAAAAGGCTCTTCTTAAATGTTTGATAATTTTTGGTAAGGGTTCTGGTCCCAACCAAAATATTGAACATTTTTAAGGATTTATTTTTGGGACTTTGAATTTAAATCTTTAGCTATTTGAATTTGAGTTATATTCATATAATTAGAATATAATTTCAAATACCCCTGAAATATTTTATGAGCTTTTTGGAAAAAGTCCATCTAGCAACATAAATTATTCAGAGGATATTTGGCACTGTTTTGAATTTGTTTAAATTTGAAAACAGTGGCAAAAGAATTAAATAAAAATAAAACAGAACAGTAAATGAGAAAAAAGAGAGAGAGAAGCCCACTTACCTGGCCTTACCCGCGCAGCCACCAGAGCCGGCCCAGCTCCCCCCCC